>NC_064562.1:124144539-124447569 GCF_937001465.1 Orcinus orca
AGTAAAAATGAGCCATAATGGCAATGCTTTAAAGACCAGGGTCAACAACCTCAATTGCAGACAGATCAAGGTCATCAAATCACATCATAGCAAGGTGTCTTAAGCCAAGCCAGTTCTTTTGACCCACAAGTAATTATGTTGGAACACTCTACTTCTCACTAATGGTGTACCTACCTGTGATAAGGCTATTCTCTAAGGTTAGAAATGTGCCTAGAAATAAACACATGCCTATATATGGGTCTTCCCATGGTCTTGGGGGTGGGTAGTTATTGCAGGTACCTAGAATACCCTTTTCTGGTTTATCAGACCAATTACCAAATTCTGTCATTTCCCCTATGACTTGGGTCTGTTTATTCCTCTCCACTCCTAGTAGAATTTTAAGCTGAGCTTAAATATAAATTTTCTAGGTACTCTGAGAAGAGACTTTTTTTACTGGAATTCTATTTGTATTTAAAAATATTTTTACCTCTTAAAAACATTTGCAATTAAACACAGAGGAGGCATTCAAGAAAAGTTTCAGGATTCATAATTGGCTGGGTATTTTGTTTTGGTTTTACTTTATGCTTTCTATTTCAATGCACATTTCTGCTATGTCTGCTTTTTTGCAGAGAAGAAATAAGACGGATAGAAGCAAAGGGAAGAAATCAACTAAAAATGGATTACAAACTTAAACATAAATGCTGAAACCAGAAAGCTCTTAGAAGAAAACATAGGGGAAAATTTCCTTGACATTGGCCTTACAACGATTTTTTCGATATGACACCGAAAGCAAAAATAAACAAGTGGGATTACATCAAACTAAAAAATCTCAACCTACGTTCTGAAATATATAAGGAACCCCTACAACTCAATAGCAGAAAAACAAATAATCCAATTAAAAAATGGGCAAAAGACCTGAATAGACATTTTTCCAAAAAAGACGTACACACAGCCAACAGATATGTGAAAGGGTGCTCAATATCACTAATCATCAGAAAAATGCAAATCAAAACCACAGTGAAGTATCACTTCACACCTGTTAGGATGGCTATTAGTTTAAAAAAAAAAAAAAAAGGATAAGTGTTTGTGAGGGTTAGAGAAAAGAGAACCCTCTTACACTGTTGGTGAGAACATAGATTGGTGCAGCCAGCCACTATGGAAAACAGTATGGAGGTTCCTCAAAAAATTAAAACTAGAACTACCATATGATCCAGAAATCCCACTTTTGGGTATTTATCCAAAAGAATTGAAATCAGGATCTAAAAGAGATACCTGCAGTCCCAGGTTCACTGCAGCATTTTTCACAATAACTGAGACATGGAAACAACTTAAATGTCCATCAACAGATGAATGATGGATAAATGATGGTATATACACACATGCAATGGAAAATTATTTATCCTTAAAAAAGAAGGAAATCCTGCCATTTGCAACAACATGCATGGACCTGAAGGGTATTATGCTAAGTGAAATAAGCCAGAAACAGAAAGACAAATACTGTACAGCTGCATTTATGTGTGGAATCTAAAACAGTCGAACTCATAGAAGCAGAGAGTAGAATGGTTGTTGCCAGGGACTGGGGGCAAATGGAGAGGTTATGGTCAAGGAGTACAAAGTTTTAATTATGCAAGATAAATAAATTCTGGAGATCCACCATACAGCATAGTGCCTATAGCTAATAATACATTGCTAAAATTTGCTAAAAGGGTACATCTTATGTTGTATTCTTACCACAAAATGATAATAATAATGGAGGGGGTGGGAGAAACTTTGGGAGATGATGGATTGTCTATGCCTTGATGATGGTGATGGTTTCATGGATGTATACTTATCCCAAGATCATCAGGTTGTATATGTTTTTTATATATATATATATATATATATATATATATATATATACACACATATACAACTATTTTACATGTCAATCATACTTCAGTACAACAGTTTAAAAAAAAAGAGACAAAGGAAAGGCTCATGCCTTGGGTGATTGTGCTTAGGTCTATTGTCATAAAAACCTGAGAACAGAGAGAAATGTAGCCATCTTGTTACACAAATGACCTAATGGTCACTAATGACACAAGTCATTGGGGAATTAATTCCTGACTGAATTTCCATGAAGAAGGTAATGAACACATGTAAACGCACAAACTAAGGGCAAAATAAATATTAGCTCCCTCTTTTGTTTTATTTAGATTCTCTTTTTATATTTAGTCATTAAGTGATCATAATATATTTGAGTATCTGATAAGAAACGCTGAATATGTATGTGAAAAAACTGTGGGAGATTAACATTACCTTCCAATTGTCATATTCAAAGAGGTAATTTAGTATAATAAAAAGAATATGGAACAAAGAGTTAAAAGATATAGGTTCTCACTAATGTGTAAATTGAGCTAACTTCCAATACTCTTTGATTTTGGTGTGCCAAAAAATCTGATAAATAGTACTAACTCTACCCCGTTTATATGATTATCTTGAGGGTGAAAACGGTAAAGTGCTTTATACATTATGTTAACTGACTATTTCCTTTATTTTTCATTATTGCAGCAAGGCTTATAAACTATTTCTATGCTATATTACTGTCATACTGTCAATAAAAATAGTAAGACTTCTAAACAATTCTACATATCTTAATAAAAGGCTAAAACTTCTTATCAGAAGTTTCATCTCCAGAAGCAGAGAGATTCTTTAAGGACATCAGAGAAAATACTATAAAATACCTCAAACAACAGTAAATATTACAAAAAGCAAATACTGTCATCCCTTGGTATCCACGGGGGAATTGGTTCCAGGACCCGGCTTGGATACCAAAATCTTTGAATTCTCAATCTCCCTACATGAAATGGTATAGTATTTGCATATAACCCACGCACATCCTCCTGCATACTTTAAATCAGCTCCAGATTGGGCTTCCCTGGTGGCGCAGTGGTTGAGCGTCCGCCTGCCGCTGCAGGGGGCACGGGTTCGTGCCCCGGTCTAGGAAGATCCCACATGCCGTGGAGTGGCTGCACCCGTGAGCCATGGCCGCTGAGCCTGCGCGTCCGGAGCCTGTGCTCCGCAACAGGAGAGGCCACAACAGTGAGAGGCCCACATACAGCAAAAAAAAAAAAAAACACAACTCAATAAATCAGCTCTAGATCACTTTCACTATGTAATGCAATGTAAATGCTATGTAAATAGTCGCCAGTGTGCAGCAACTTCAAGTTTTGCTTTTTGGGAGTTTCTGGAATTTTTTTCCTAATCTTTTCCATCTGTGATTGGTTGAATCCACAGAACCTGTGGATACAAAGAGCCAACCATACTCTTATCCACAATTCTGGAGTCAGAAAAATGGAAATGTTAAGGCAAAGAAAGAGCAAGTGGCTGAGCTTGTGGTCAGGCAGGGAAAGAGCGAGTAAGAAGCGATGAGCAGATAGAGAAACCCCAGGGGAAAATAAATGCTGGGGTACGGAGGCCTAAAGGAGAAATGTGTACAAAGCTAGGACGCCCCTCCACCCCAACCAACCCCAGGAATAGGCCTCCAACAGCTGCAGATGGCCCTGGGGAGGGAGGAACCTGTCTGGACACAGAGGAGACTGCGGATCATCCTTTCTGAACCATCCATCGTCCCCCATCATCCAGTTACTTCAGAAGACTAAGCCAGGTTTACCTTCAGATCTTCCGGATTAACCTTACAAGGAGGCACAGTTGAATTTCAGAGCCTTCCCCAAGTCCTCCCACCTGCTTACTTGCTTAATGCCTGAAATTCTTTCAGCATAGACCAAAGCTTTGCATTCCACAGCTAGAAGTAAAAGGTTTAAACAGCAGATGCCTTGTAGAAGTAGAATATTAGCTAAAATTTATATTCTCCATACTCATAAAATGTCTGCACTAAAACATCCCCAGGAGGTGATACAGCCCAAAGGTTTTCACTCTGTACTTCATAGTGACTACCAGAGCAGCTCCAATTTGCCGTATTGAATTGCAACCATTTGCAGTGAAAGTTTGTTGGCTGAAACGAGTTTATAAATCATATTCTTGCAAACGTAAAATGAAAGCCAAGAGAGGTGAAAACAACCTGCGGAAGGTCCCACACAGCAGACACCAGCTTCCTGATTCCAAGCTCAGTGCTCTTTGACTCACTACATTGCCCCTCCTTTTTGAACTCACACTGCATGTGAGTTCCTGAGAGACTGGACACAGCCAGTGCAAACTTCCCAAACTGCTTCATTTTACCAATGGCCTGCCTCATATTCTTATAACACGGCTACTTAGACAGATATGTTATTACTTGTTACAGTCTCCCACTAGACTGTAAGCTCTGGAAGGTAGGGATTCCCTTGTTCATCCTTAAGTCTCTAGCAACTGGCACAGGGCTTATCACTTGAACCTTTAAAGAAATTTGGCCTATGGGCTATTTGATGCATGCCAACGTTATTTCATACCACATTAATTTTTCAGAGAAATAATTTTTCTTATTCAGGAGTTTCATTTCCCAAGATACTTTAAATCAGCAGGTATTCCACTATACATAACACGGACTTGTTTGTTTTAAATATCTTTTATGTGTGTTTTTGTTTCAAATTTCCTCAAGTTTTTAATCTCTGTGCAATATCAGTTTATAAAAGAAAGTTGATCGTAATAAATATAGGTAATAATTTAAGTTTACAATAGACAAGCTCCATAACTATCACTACAGAGTATTTTCCAGATATACAGTACTTATTTTAAAGCCAATGAGTTCAACTGAAAAGCTGTAAAAGTATTTCCCTTTTTTTTAAACAACATAAGAGACATACTAACAAATCTTTCAGGGATTCTATTCTTACAAGTTATCAGAGTAATAAAAAATATAACAATGAATAGTTTGTTAGCAAAAATAGTTCACTAGTATCTTAGTTATAAACAACAAATATGAAGTTGCAAAATTTTTATTTTCATACCCTAACCAGGCCATATCATAATTTTAATAGGTTATGAATATCTATAATGTACTGGCACCCTAAGATTAGTAATTAAATTTGTTTTGTCAAATTCTATAGGGGATTTTAAAAAATCAAATAAAGATACCAAATCTTTAAGGTAACTCTATGAATATTCTTTTCATAAACATGTTTATTTTCTAGCTTTCATACCAGGAACTTTTTGACAATTCCAAGTAAAACTTGTAAAACATAAAGTATATGCAGAAAATGTGTTCAGCTGAGGATAAAACAATGTGACTCATGGAAGGCACAAAAAGAGAAAAAGTGGCTACTAAGTTTGGGTACAATAACAGCGTACATGTTAGGCCACCTAAAGCCAAATGGGTGGATAGGTATGTGTGCACTGCTTTAAACGTAAAATACAAAATGTGCATACCTTGTTTTATTGTGCTCCATTTTATTGTTCTTCACAAATACTACATTTTTTACAAATTAAAATTTTGTGGCAACCCTGTGTCAAGCAAGTCTATCAGCGCTATTTTTTTCAAAAGCATTTGCTCACTTCGTCTCTGTGTCACATTTTGGTAATTCTTGCAACATTTCAAACTTTCTCATTATTATTATGTTTGCTGTGGCGATCTGTGGTCAGTGATTTTTAACATTACTACTATGACTTATTCCTTGAAGGCTCAGATAATGGTTAGCAATTTTTAGCAATAAGATGTTTTTAAATTAAGGTATATGCTTTTTTTTAGATATAATGTTGTTGCACACTTAATAGACTATAGTATGGTATAAACATAACTTTTATACGCACTGGGAAACGAACAAATTCGTGGGACTAGCTTTATGTGATATTTGCTTTATTGTGGTGATCTGGAACTGAACCCACAGTATCTCTGAGGTATGCCTGTGATTCTTTGGCGTAGTAGCCAAAATGGTTAATAGCCACTAGTTTAGAAGAAAACGGACTAGTTATTCTAGAATATACTGCTCATTAGGAAAGTCCTTAAGCAGCAAGGCATACTCTTCTGGCAGAGTATGTTTTTATTTTCTCATGAAATATATTGAGAGCAGGACTCTTGTTTTACCTATTTCTATATTTTTCCAATTTTAAATAAAGAGAAATTTTAGCAATTGTGATTAAAATATTTTAAATAAATCAAAGTAACTTACATCAGAATTGTGGTGACTCTAACTCTTGACATTGCTCGATCATTAGGGTTATTTTTCAGATGGTTGAGTTTCTACTCTGCGAAGATAGGCCAATGGGCCAAAATTGCCTTCTAAACTTTCTCCTTCCCAGTCATCTCACTGTAAGTTCAGTTCTTGCTTGGGCTAGGCTTAAATGAAGCATTTCAAATTTACCCAAGAATATTTGTAAATTTTATAAGTAGGGGGAAATGACCATATTTATGAGATAATCGGAGACTCTTACAAGAACATACTGGAAAACGACTGCACTTAAACAATAAAAGGAAGGGATTTCCAAACTGAGTGCAGTGAAACGTTTTCTGAGCTTTGCATAGATGCTTTGTTTCCAGAAATAGAATTCCAGCAAATGAGGAATTGTCTTTATTGTTGTTTTCAATATTTAGATAATAAATATAGTAGAATATTCAATAGAAACTGTTCAAGACTACAAATAACCAGTGTTGCAGTTCGTTGAACTTTAATGAGCTCTGATGTGGCACAGTTGTTATTTCTATCATTCTTCTCCCACACATAAAGTGTTTCATTATTACGGTACTAGAATGTTTTACCCCATGATCCTACAGGGGATTTGTCATGACAGCTTTTAAAAAAAATTTCTACTTGCAGGGGAGGGGGCTGTCAGAGAGTAGGGGTTGGGAAATAGGAAAGATGTGTTGTTTCTTCGTGAGATTTTATGAGTGATTATTACATATACAATGTCATATATTAACATGAAAAAAAAGTTCAGTTCCCAAGCTAGCAAAAAAATTTAAATGAGCTCTCTAGATTCCATGTTTCTAATGGAATGTAGAGCGGTAAACAGATCTTTTAAAGATAAAGAGATAAAGAGAACTTTTAACAGAAAAAAATAACAAGATCAATGGATGAATGTTGTTTGTCACATGCTCAATAAATTAAATAATGTTAATTTTTAACTTATCAGAGATTGAAACAATCTTCCTTACAGGAATTGGAAAAGAAAGTGGACTAATGGAAACTGGGATCTGTTTTCACTAATGGCTTTGCAATGTCGCAAACTTTTGCCAAATGTTGATGGATGACTTAAACACAGCAGCAGCACATACACCAATACACACATGTAAATGGCCCACATGTCTTCAAGCTGGTGCTAAGTTAATTATTGATGTATATTGCCAAAATTAGTCACCAATAGGAAAAATAATCATAACAGATCTGGCTTAACACTGAAAATTAGTGATAGAGAGTGAGTAAACAAAAAGTCAAGATGAAACCACCGAAGTAGTAGGAGTACTTCAGAGGGAAAGGGCAACATGGATGTCTGGACCTGATGAAACAAGCATGAAGGCACAGTGTACTAAAGCAATGAGAACAAGAGAGAGAGAATAAGAGGCTGTCCACGGAAGTCAGCAAACCTGATGACCACATGGGGGGGAAAAAAAAACACAGAATACTTGGACAGAATAAAAAGGAAAAGTGTTCATCACTCATCTGGCACTGCCCATGCATTGTTCCATTTATTTATACTAATTGTGTGATCGCAATATAATTTTGGAAGGTGATGATATAAAGAGGTTAAGTGACTTTCTCAACATCACACATCTAGTAAGTGGTGGATTAGCCATTTATACCCAGTAAGTCCGACTCCTAAATTGTGAATTCTAAAACTAAAGACAGGCTCATTTACCAAGCACACTATATGGATCACTCTATTTTCTGATATAAACACAGAGAGCTTCCATTAAGGAAACTAGGAGCTTTAAATAAACTCAGAAAGAACAGGGTCATGAGTGTTTCGGAAAGCCTCTGTTTACAATTCCAATTTATAAGCTTATTTTTGGCTTCTCATTTTAAATGTAAAGTAACCATGAGAAATCACTGGCCAAAAGCTGATAAACTTTTATTTTATAAAACTAAAAAGGAACTGTTCTCTCTCCATACACTGAAAACATTCACAGTTAACCTAGTGGGATGTGATAGCACATATTTATGTATATGCTCAGTTAATATACTCTTACACAATGCATGACAGTTTTTTTTTTTTTGACAGTAAGAACACTTAACATGAGATCTATCCTCTTAACAAAATTTTAAATGTACAATACAGTATTGTTAACTATAGCACGCGCATCAGTTGTAACAGGTCTTTTACATATAAGTATGTAGAATGAGACAAATAAGAAAAATATTGATCTTTTAGAAATAAGGGATAGTGTCTGTCTTGTTCACTATTTTGTTCCCAGCACCTGGCACATATTTAAATGTTAAACGGATGTCTATGTTTTTTAAAAGATAAAATAACAATAACAGTTTTGTAATATTTCTTCTGGTTAAAAAACAGCACAGTACAATTTTTAAAATCAGCCTTGTTATAAACAAGACAACAGGCCCAAAATGGAGTTGCTTATGCTAAACCCCCATCGAGACTTAAGTACAGTTTCAGTCTCTCCCAGAAATGGAATCTTTAACCAGTCAATGAGGAATAGTCTAATTAGTACTAGTTAGGTAACCTGCCTGATAGACCCCTGCCATCCCCTAAAGGAAAGTAAACTTGCAATAACCAACCCACATTCTTGTCTAGTATAACTTCCTTGTTCCCACTCCCTTCTGCCTATAAAAGCTTTCATTTTGTACAGTTGCTCAGAGCTCCTTTCTATCTACTAGAGGAGATGCTGCCTGATTCATGAATTGTTGAATAAAGTCAATAAACATCTTTAAAATGTACTAGCTTGGATTTTGTTTTTTAGTAAGCCATAGGGACATATGTTTGAACCTGACTCTGCAACATACTAGTTTTGTGACTTTAGACAGATTAACCTTATACAACCTGTTTCTTCATCTACAAAGTGTAGAGAATATCTACCTCAGATAGCTTGGGTCTTTGCTCTTCAGCTCTGAATTCTTCTTGGTCTCTATCAAATCCATCTGCACACAAGTACTGGGGTAATTATTTTAATATATTTTCATTGTGCAATTCTTCTGATCAATAAGCTTCCATATAAATATGGAAGGAAGTATACTGGCCCAAAAGACCAGGTTTTCCCACCAGTGAAACCGAGCAGGACCCTGCAGGGCCCTCCTGGGTACAAAAGCCCCTCCATGACCCCCACTTCTTGTTTGTAGAAAAAAGGCTTTAGCCTCCTAGGCCTTCCCTGATTTCCAAAGAGCAGACTCAAGCAGTTAGTAATTAGGGAAGTAAGGGAATGCAGAAAAAAGGAAAAGAAAATAGTTCGGTGATAAAACAGTCTTGAGTTCCTCCTCAAGGGATATACATAACAATCTGACATATCTTTGAGTTGTTCTGCAGAAAATAAGATACCCCCCATCCCCGACCCAGGTAGAGGATGGTGACAGCATGCTGACCACAAGCACTAGACCCCAGACTGCTTGGAACCATGTTGATGATTAAGATTCCTGAAACTTCACCCCGATACCTCACCACCAACCAATCAGAAGAAAGCCCACAAGCTGCAACTCTCATCCCAAATGTTGCCTTTAAAAACCTTCCCTGAGGGCTTCCCTGGTGGTGCAGTGGTTGAGAGTCCGCCTGCCAATGCAGGGGACACGGGTTCGTGCCCTGGTCTAAGAAGATCCCACACGCCGCAGAGCAGCTAGGCCCGTGAGCCATGGCCGCTGAGCCTGCGCGTCCGGAGCCTGTACTCCGCAACGGGAGAGGCCACAACAGTGAGAGGCCCACGTACCGCAAAAACAAACAAACAAACAAAAACAAACAAACAAAAAAAACCTTCCCTGAAAGCCACCTGGAAGTTCAGGTCTTTTGAGCATGAGCTGCCTGTTCTCCTTGCTTGGCAGCCTGCAATAAATGCTATACTTTCCTTCGCCACAACCCGGTGTCAGCAGAGCAGCTTTGCTATGTGGTGGGTGAGCAGATCCAAGTCCTGTTCAGTAACACTGGAAAACCTAGTCCCACTATTATTCAACCCCAAGTCTCTATCCATGCATAAGAGTCTCCTTTGCCTAATCTCTGGTCTTTCATCACTTTTGTTATCTCCTTACTTAAATTTAATTTCAAGAAGACATAATATAGGACTATCCTTTTTCCCTATCATATATTTGGCCCATTGTTCTCCTCCAATCTTTTTTTCCAACATAGCCATGAATTGATTCGGTTGTGATATAAATTCTGCCTTCTTGCAATATCACTACCAGCTTAATAATCATTTTAACAGAGTTGTTAAGTAACAGCACACAATTCTTTTATCATTATTCTTGGTTTCCTAAATAGCAATACAAATGGCATTTCATACCTCGCACCATAGTTGAAGGAGGAGCTGCTATTTGCCTATATAAGGAATTAATTTGTTCAATGCTATGATGTATTTGAGATGTCATGCATATGAAAAGTGCTCTACAAAATGTCAAATTATCTTGTTAAACTAACTGGGAACAAAACTCAATGCAGGTTAGGATAATGGTTGGTCTCTCATAGAAGTGCAATCTTCACCAGAAAATCAAGTCCCATTTGGCCATTAAAAAAGATACTTGAAATCTCTCAACCACCCCACAGAGTTTCATTGCCTCCTTCAAAATAAACACAGTAGTTTCCTTACAGTTAAATCTCAGATTCATCCTGACAGGCAAATTCCCTAGAATACAAAAGCATTATGAGCAGATTTCTATGAATAAAATGTTTCCCCATATGATTTCATAATAATTCTGGTACTTCACTGCTGCTATTGTCATCACACAACAAGCAAACATTTTCCAATGAAACTGCAGAAGGGCCAGTCCAAGACATATGATTTTAACTTTGGAAGTTGAGCTTCTTTTCTATGCTGTATATGAACTAATATAAAGTTTAAAAAAAATAGGCTTTTACTTTGGTAGACTCACACTCTTAGGGCCTTAAATAACAAAGAAAACATATACTAAAATCTTATTGGCTTTCTTTCTAGCATCTTTTGTTCTAATCAAGATGGGAGCCTCAAAGCACACCAAGGTTTGAATGTGTGTCAGAGGCCAATAAATAATATGTCTAAGACTAGCTACAAGTGCCAGTTATCCTTAGAGGACTTATGAAAGACCCTTGATGAAGTAGACCAGGAACTCTGGAACTATCAAGGGTGAAAGTTCAAGAGTTACAACTTTAGGTTATGAGGAAGAGGGTAATTTCAAAGAAGAATTTGAGTTCTTTTCTTTTGCAACTTGCTCTCACAAGAGCTTTTCATAAAATAGAACAGTTTTAAAATATGGCATTTTATTATGATACCTTCAAGGAAAATATTGACTGTAGTAAATATAGAAGGAACCACGATGCTCAGAAAGGGAATTGGTACCATGAAATCTATTTTATGCTCCTTAGTAAAATGACTCATATTTTTAATGTGCCAATAAGTGGGCTCATTAGATATCTTTCAAAACACAAAAGAAGGTGTCCTGAATAAGACAATTGTACAGTATGATTAAAATAAATTTCTTACACAAAGAGCTTTGTGTAAAATCTTCAATCGAATAAGTTTTCATTTATAGTGATTCTCCATATCTGTATTTGAATGTGAACAAAAATGAGGAAATTAGGATCTTAATCAGTTTTGACACTCCCTATATTCCATCCACGTGCATAGTTGTGAATATGTATGACTTGATCAGTTCATACATCATTAATCATTCTCCATATTCAGCCTCCTCATTACACAATCATCATTAAAAATTCTTAAGTTCTACCAGAAAGCTTCAAAGTTAGTTGTTACTATTCAAGGTGTAAAAGGAGTCCTATAAAAAAAATAAATCCCCTGGATACTTGATCGAGTTTGATTGTCCTCTGAAGATTTCATTCTGAGATAAAGGTGCGCATATCTAAAACAGTTGTTGACTTTTAAAATATTTTAAGTCAAAGAATAGGCAAGAATGCCTTATGCTATCAGCACTGTGTACGTATGGTTTCTTCCTGAAAAGAGCTCATGATCTCGTTAGACATACAAGACCTAAAACAAAAACCAAACGACAATGAGAGGCCCACGTACAGCAAAAACAAAACAAAACAAAACAAAAAGAGTAGTTAAAAAAAGGACAAGGCAGGATATTAGAGTAAGACATGAATAAATACACTTAGCCCCGTGCACTGCCACTAACCATGAAACCACATTCACGGCAATATTAATTTTTGTTTGAGACAAAGTTGGGTAAGTAAAGTGAGTCTAGATTATAGAAGGCCTCAAATGACAGGAGAAGTTAGGAAATTCTCTAATAGATAGTAGGAAGCCATCACAGATGGAGTAGTAAGATACTGACATGAAGAAAGTGGTAGATACTTTGGGAAGACTAGCCTGGCAGGAGTTAGCAAAGTCAATTTTGAATCTCTCATGAAAGCTCTCATACAGTTATAGAGTGGCAATGGGGCCAAAAATCAGACACCAAAATTAATTTGATAAGAAGAATCAAACTTGGAGGCTTAACGAGATATAAGAGATAAATAGGAAAGACTGAAAGTCAAAAATGGCTACTAGGATTTAAGGCTTACAGAATAAAAACCTGATGGTATATTACTTACATATGTTGGGTAGATAAAACAAAACATCCCTCTATAATTAACACAATAATCAGATGCAATCTTGGGCCTTGGAAACAGTATCAGAATATTAGCATGTTAATATGAATTAGATTCTCTGCAGAGTCACTCTATCTTCTTTCAAGATGTGACACACAGACCTTTACAATTGAAGGTGCAAGCCCCCAAACTTGGAAAACATTGCTCTTGTATTTGGACATGGATATCATTCAAGGTCAGTTTCACAGACATAATTATGAAATTCCACCAAAGCAAAATAGATAATTATTTGATGATGATATTACATCATCTGTAACAACAAATCACAAAACTGAGGCCAAACCTATTAGGGTTATTTGTATCCTTCACTGATTGCATTTAGAATCTGTGAAATTTTTTCCAATATTTCTACTCCCAAGTTGTGAGTTAACTCAGGATTTCCATCCGTGACTATTGACTTGGATCATCCCTGAAATAAGGATACAGCAGGATAAGTGGACTGAGAACCAGAGACCTCCTGTTCTCTGCTGTCATGAAGTTTTGCAGAATCTTACTTCTTATCTGTAACACAGTAAGATTGTCCTAGAGCACCTTCTAGCAATATGCTTCTATGGAAAACAAAAGAAAACAATTCATTTCCTAACTAATGTCCACACCTGCTCTCCGGTACCTACAAACATGGTAACTCTAGGTCCACCAAAATAAGGACAAGAATACCAGTCAAGTCAATTGACTTCATGTCAAACAGACAAGCATATCATTAAGCGGGTATCATAACAGCAGCCACTGCCATCGTTTTCTGCCTTGAGGAGGTAGAAGTAGAAATAGAGTGAGGCTGTATCAAATGAAATGGAAGGGAGGTCAGCCAGAGCCCACAATTCTTTGGCTTTTCAGACCTGTGGCAAGAACAAGGCAGTGGTAATGAATGAGAGCAACATGGTCTGTTTCTTTCAGGCTCATCTATCCCCTAGGACTGATGGCTGCAGCTGAGAAATTCCACAGGGATTGAGGACGGGAAGTGCCCAGGGCATGATGCAGGCACAGAAATCCCCCTGGAGTCCTAACCATTCTGCCTGAGTACACACAATCATGAAGCACAGTTGTTTGATCTTGCTACACACTCTGGCTCCCTCGTGAAGAAATATTCGGAAGTCCAGGCAATCGCATCACAAGTTGTAATAAATCAATGGCCAGTCTTTTTTCAGCTTTGTCAACTATAATCTAACCCCCAAAGTTCTATATTCCATAAGAATTGTAGAAAACCGTCTTCTGTAGTTACCTGACAGAAACATTTTGTTGTGATGTCAAATAAGGATGCAGTAACCCAAATAATGCCAAAAGGTTTGTAATACCTTGTTTGTGCTTTATAGATGTGTGTGTGTTTAAAGAATGTTTCTTCTCAGTTTTATTCCTTGCTTTTATTCTATTGGATGAAATAACTAAAAAAATCTAATATTAATTTAGAAGAAACCATACAAAGAGGACTACTAAATAACTTCTATTTTTATTTAAAGACTATCTCCAGTTTGGTCATTAAGCCTAGACTTTTTGAGCTAAGATTGACAAGGCCTTCTTTATGATGATAGATTAAAGTATTCACTGTATGGCAAGGTTTTTCATTTCACTGCAGCAACCAATGATGAAATGCAATATGGTCAGATTAAAGGTAGTACATAGCTACCCTTTTGTAATAGTAATATCTTTGGTGAACCCACACATGCTATCAGTCATTTAAATCCAGAACCTCAAGCTGAGCAGAATCCCATCAAAGTCTTTACATGTCCCACCTGCCCTAGGGTGATACATACATCATTTGAAGCAAAGCTTAGTGACAGCTGCAGAAATGTACTCAATGAATTTAAAATAGACAGCAATCCAGAATAATAGTGCTGCAACTATCTGGACATTCGTTTTTAAATGAATTGTAACATTCCAAATCCAGAGCTGATTTGCAGCTGATATACATCAGCATTACCACATGCGTTGTTAGTTAGCCAGTTTTGAAGTCACCCCCTACCCCCTGCCAAGTATCCCTTCTCTTAATGCCCTGGCCATCCTGGCCCCTTCTTTGAAGCCTCCTGAATCTCCATGCATAATGGAGGAAAGACCTGGCCCAGAAGGAGATCTCTCAGACTCTGCTCCAGCATTGAGGCTGGTATCTGTTCTGATTCATGGTGCCTGTACCATACTGCTGGATCGAAAATTTTGAAAAGCACCTTGCCCACCTCCATCACCTTTATAGCACTTATTATGTTGTACTGTGATTACTCCTGTATAAGTTAGCTTCCACCTACTATTCTCAAGTACTTGAAGACAGGGAATCAGTCTAATTCATCTTTGAGCCCTAGCGACTTAGAGAAAGATTTAGTATTAGTAAGTGTCTGGTGAATCTATGAATGAACGAGCTACCAAATCAAATTTCATCATGGCACTAACATTTACAGATAAATTATTCTCATTCTTACACAGTATTTGTGATTTCTTTCAAGGATTTTCCTTTAGACACTGTGGCCTTTAAATTTTCTTTGACTTTCACATAGAGAGGTAGCAGTGATGAATTAAAAATCCCGAGAGAACTCTTTTGAGTTAGTTGTGCTTTTTATCTTAATTCTGCAACTTTCCAGGAAATAGAGTAAGGTTTATAAGAGATATCCTATAAGTACAGAAATATAAAAAAGTTTGAAAAACCTTTTATCTAACTCAATATAGAAATCATCTTTAGAACTGGCATTCTTCAAATATCCATACTTTTTGAGTGACTCCTTCATGCCCCCCGGCAAGCCCCCCTTCCCCTGCTTTCATGGATAGCCTCATCATTTAAACGCAGTGTAACTCTTTAACATTCGGAGGAAAAATACGGAAAAATGTTTTTTGCCTTCACGACACTTTAAAATAAGAGTCACAGAATGTTTCTTTAATGCTTTAGTGCCAGAGAGGAACACACATTTTGCTTCATCACATGGGGGAGCATTTAGAATATTAGGAGGCACAGTGGAAAAAAACTCTCTTTGGAGAAGAATATATTCTACATCTCCTGCTGCACAATTTTTGTTTTCTTTTCCAGGGAGTAGTTTATGTGCTATGTTTAGGCCACACATGAAAGTAATATCTCCCTCATGAGACTGCCTTTGGCTTAGGCTGACTTTCTGAGGCCAAGATTATGGTAATGATTTAAGAGAGAAAGAAGCAAAACAGAAGAGAATGGAAGATGGAAGCCAAGGGATTAGAGAGGTGAAAAATCTTCCCCATCTAATCCAATGTAATTAAAGAATGTCTTAGGAAAATGAGAGGCGGGTCAGATCTCAAATAAAACCAAGACACTGGGATAGCGTCTTCATCAGGTAAACACTACTGTGTATTCTGTAGCCTGATGCACCAAAGGAATGTCAAAGAGTCCAACAGTTACGCAAAACTGAAAGCTTGTCTTTTAAGTTTCGGTCCTAGTCTATGAAATACCCAGAAGTCTACCGGGGCACGTGCCGTTTCTTTCGGTGGCTCCTCCAAGGCCAGCTGTGCATATCTTCGGTAGCTTGGAAGCTGGCCAGTGCAGTAAGCCCCATGCTGGACTTGGGAAACTAATCCCCTCTATTACTGCTTTTTCACAGGTGGGACACCTGCCCTCTTCTTTTATCAAGGTCTTCCTAATGACATATTAGTGGCTCTCCAAACTCAACACAGCATTTAGATCATTATATTTGAATGAAAAGATAAATGCAATGAAGAAACACTAGTAATGGGTAAATAGGATATTTAGTCTAAGGGCCTGGTGCACATGCGACAGATTTATCACTTTTGACAGCCAGATGAAAAGGGAGGGACGGAGGGAGGGAAGAAGGAAGGAAAGAAGGAAGGTCGGAAGGTAGGGAGGAACAGAGAACTCAGTGTAAACCAAAACAAGCACACTTTAAGGGTTCTATGAAAAATGAAGTACTTATATCTATCTCTGGCTCTGTTTTCTTTCCTGGGAGAAAAACAAGAGAACTGGGGTTGTCTAGGAGATGTGGAAGCTTCTGGCTTCTAAGTATTTGAAAACTCATTTTATTTATTCATTTATAAAATAGGCATAATGCTGCTTACCTTAAATAGCTAAATTTTTAAAAGATGTAATTTTTTAAAAAATAAAAGCAAGATAACTACAGAACAGGCAATTTAGAAAATTTTAAAAAGCAGTTTAAAAACACTCTCACTCCCCTAACACAGCTACTGTTTGACTTCAGTATTTTCATGACCATGTATGTTTTACATACACAGCATTTTTAATCTTTTTTAACTGAATCTCACATAACGAGCATTTTCCATATTGTACTGATACAATATGGAAATTTAATTTAATATGAATAAATATGATTAAATCTTTAATCATATTTGGTTAAGTAGACATCTCATTTTAGAGTAAATTACATAATCTTTTATCCTCTTGAACATTTTGGTTGCCCATACATTTTGACTACTATTAACAACATATCATGATGATACCTTTGTGCATATGGTTTGTGATGGTTTGAAAGTTTGTATCCCGCTATAATTCATATGTTGAAATCCTAACCTGCAAGGTGATGGTATTTTGGGAGGTAGAGGCTTCATGAATAGGATTAGCGCCTTTATACAAGAGGCTCCAGAGAGATCCCTTGCCCCTTCCACCATGTGGGGACAGTGAGAAGTCGGCAGTCTGCAATCAGGAAGGGGGCCTTCACCAGAATGCACCCATGCTGATGCCATCATCTTGGACTTTCAGTCTCCATAATTGTGAAAAACAAATTTTTTTTGTTTATAAACTACTCAATCTATGGTATTTTGTTATGGCAGCCTGAACAGACCAAGACGGGCTGTTTTGTTTGTTTGTTTTTCCTCAATAGGGATTATTTCCTTGGGATGTAGTCTCAGAAATATGACTCCTAAAATAAAGAAGAAGGAAAAAAAAAAAGAAATATGACTCCTGAGCTAAGTAGTCAAAGATCCTTTTTGTGGAAATTGACTAGAAATATATGATAGCTCAGGTCTTCATATCTGTGCCGGCACCAAATAATACCATTAATTTTGCAATTTCTAAGTTAATAGATGAAAGATGCTACTTCACATTTCTTTCTTTACTAATTGGGGTGAACATTTCTTACTTATTAGTTATATCTCCTCTTTTATAAACTCAGTTTACATCTTTTGTATGTGTGAATTTTGAGAGAGAGCGAAACAATGAGAGTTCCTTGTGTCATTTTCAAAATGGGTATTTGAGGTTGTTATTGTTATCACTGAAGTTTTATTTCCAGTCTAAAGCATAACCAGTCGTATTACAAGGATCCCAGATTTTGGAACTTTGTTCTTTCTGCAATTGTAAGATCAACATGAGTCTCTCAAATCTAGTGATTGATAGTGATTTCACCATTTCTCTCCTTCCTGAAGTCTGTAATACAGATTGACCCACATTCTCAGCTTGCAAAACCCTCTGCAAGTTTTCTGTCTTCTTTCTGAAACCTTCTGATTACTCTGAAATGACAGGCACCATGACCATTGCAGATCTCCCCAACCTCACCAACATGTCATTTCTCAATAATAAATGTTGCAATCAGCACTATAGCTGCCAAGTTATTCCTTGCCCAGATTGCTAAATAACACATAACTGTTACATAACTGTTACATAACTCTATAGGGGGCCCGCATAAAACTTTACACTCCTCAGCACCACCCCATTCCAACCCCCAACATAAGCAGCCCTGACTCTGCAACATAGTGTAGGGTTTAATGGTTTATTCCACTCCTGCACTGTGTTCTGGGCTCAGCCTAATACCTGCAATCCAGTTTTTTCAGGTTGGGGCTTTTCTCTGAGGACATATTTACCATCATTCACTATATTTCCAGATGGGATTACTGTATTGCTATACACACAATCTGAGCTATCTCAGAGAACCTCTGATAAAGTGTGTGTGCGTGTGTGTGTGTGTGTGTGTGTGTGTGTGTGTGTGTGTGTGTGTGTGTGTGTGTCGGGTACATGGCAGAAGTGGGGAGTGGTTTAGGAAGAAGAGAAACCAAGGTCTGGGCCTCTTACCTCAGAATAAACAAACTCCTTATACACCTTTTAACTCCTGAACATAATTTCTGCTGCCAATCTTCTATTTTTCTAACTTTTTATTTTATATTGGAGTATAGCTGATTAACAATGCTGTGTTAGTTTCAGGTGTACAGCAAAGTGATTCAGTTATACATATACATGTACCTATTCTTTTTCAAGTTCTTTTCCCATTTAGGTTGTTACATAATATTGAGCAGAGTTCCTTCCAGGGACTTCCCTGGTGGTCCAGTGGCTAAGACTCCATGCTTCCACTGCAGAGGGCATGGGTTCGATCCCTGGTCAGGGAACTTAGATCCCACGTGGCACAGCCAAAAAAAAATTTTTTTTTAAGTATATTGAGCAGCGATCCCTGTGCTATACAGTAGGTCCTTGTTGGTTATCCATTTTAAATATAGTAGTGTGTACATGTCAGTTCTGAACTCCCTAACTATCCCTCCTCCCCACCATTCCCCCCTTTGGTCTGTGAGTCTGTTTCTGTTTTGGAAATGAGTTCATTTGTATCTTTTTTTTTTTAGATCCCACATATAAGCAATATCATATGATATTTGTCTTTCTTTGTCTGACTTATTTCAGTCAGTATGACAATCTCTAGGTCCATCCATGTTGCTGCAAATAATCTTCTATTAAAATCCCTCTAGGGTTTAGAAATGACCCTAGAGATAACCTCCGTGACGTGCATCATGAGAATATTAAGACTTATTAGACCAAAGATTTCAGAAGGACGAAACCCATTTTCATCTTTTGGGCTGGCTCCTCCACCTGGTGTGTATTTATTCAAAAAGAATAACACAATTGCAGCAGATCTTCTGTAGTAATTGTCCCCTGGAATTTTAGCTTCATAACATAGCATTTCATTGTTGATTGCTAGATATTTAAGGTTTGGGTCTGCATCACAACAAAATATATGCTTTGACTCTTGCAGCTTTACCTGTTTTTGTGGTCTACTGATAATCAATGTTCTTCTGTTTGTTCTAGCATTACCTTATATACTTTAAGATGCTATCATATCTTTCTGGGTTGCTTTCCATCAAGGCTGGAAACACTCAATTCTTTAATATCTTCTCATAGATCATATCTTCAAGCCTCTATTACTTTGTTGTTCACCTTTGGATTCTACTAATTTTTTAGTGTTCTTTGCATGATACAATAGCCACAACTAAAAACAGTACTTTAATATATAGAAAGAAAAACCAAAACAATACCGCTTTGCTGAGACACTAGTCATTTGACTCACAAAAAAAGTAAGATGTAGAGTATCCAGGCAAGGTCAACAGTCAGTATTTATAGAGCTCTTTGGACTAGTTGAAAAATGAATCAAAATGGCTCCAGAGAGCCACCCGAACTCTAGCCGCCCGCCCCCCATACACACAGTACTACTGGCTTTTTTTTTTTTCTTTGCTTTGCTTTGAAGAGGAATTAAACAGCTACTCTCAAAATTTTCTATTGCTGTCATAGAGCAAAACATACAACACAGATGTGCCAAATGTTAAACAGGGTTTTAGCTAATGTATAAAATCCAAGGTGTTCTCCAAGCTGCTTTAACTGCATCCAAATCTAATTTACAGGCAGATGGATTCCTGATGACGTGACTTAGTTCGAGTAATGAAATTAACATAAGATCCAAAGGGAGTTCGGTGTATTATTCTCATTAATTATGAGAGTATGATTAAGTGATTTACACTACAATACTGCCATCATTTAGGCATTCAATGGAACCTTATAGTCCAAGAAAATCACAGATATTTCATTTAAGAAAACCGTGTTTGTTTTATTTTTATAAATTCTTTATCAAGTTACTAGAATGCCACGGATGCTACTCAGGCCCTAGTAAAACACAAAATTCTTTCTTAGTAAGACTGAAAGCAGTATGCACATGACTAAAAAGTTGGTGACCCCAACTCATACATTTCTACCCAAAATAGTTCCCCTCAGACAAAATGGTAAAGTAAGGTGAGCTTTTTCTTATATGTATCCCTAACCAAAAGAGCAAAAAGACAAGGAAAATGTAATTTCCCACCAAAATAGGTGATTGAGTTTCTCAGTAACAGATGGATCCTCTAAAGGCTGGTAATATTCTCCACATGGCAACATCATCTCACAGTTTTATGATGGGAACATGATAGTCAAATATCAATTCAAAATCCAGAAAACACCAACACTTACTGAGTGCTAGTATCTATGATGGCAGTCCTAATAACCAGAATATCATTATTATTTTATTATTTTGTTCTTTAAAATTTAATTTTCAAGTGATTTATAGATATTTTCTATACTATTATTATAAAATACTGAATCACTAGATTGGCTGTCCATATATATGTTAAAATGGGAAACATTTTAGATGCACATGCTAGATGTACATAGAGTTAGTTTACATGCTAACAAATAAAGAAGAAATTTTTAGTCTGTAAATTTCGGAGTAAAGTCAAGACATGACCAGAATCATGTTTGAAGGAGCAAATAGTCATAAGAACTAGTGTTATGTGATCTGAAAAAGACAGAATGAAAAAAATAGACAAAAGATAAAAGTACTGAAACCTCATTTTTAATGTATTAGATCTTCTCCATAAAATTGTGGGAGAGTATACACATTTTCATTTATATTTTCCTCAAAAATTTTTACTAACATTGAAAATATATAGCCCCAAAGGGAAAACAGTTAACACAATATGTAATAAAAATATAGTAAGAATTTTAGTGTGTATTGCACTTTCTGTGTATATTTTACTTTCCACATAATCTATTCAGATTCAGTCAAATCAACAACCTGTATTATCTCATGTGTTCACTTGAAAGCCCATATAAATGCCAAAACATCACATGCTTCCTGGGGGTTCTGACTAACAATATAAAATCTGAAGGTTTAAACATTCTCAATAAATATGTCTATATTCTTAGCATTTAGCAGAATTCCCTAGATGGAAGGGTCACGTAGATATGATTTTTCAGGAGTTTAAACCATGTAAACAATACTTCCTTTATACTTCACAGTAAAATTATAACTTTCTCTTTAAGTAGAACTTGCTCTCTTGTCCCACTGTCCACTTTCATTGACCCTAGTAACTTGTTCATTTATTAATTGACAAGCATTTATTGAGTGCTTATTATGTGCCTAACCCTGGTGTTCTATAGACTCCTAATTGAGAAAAGGACCAACAAATTTGCATACCATTCCTAATGAGAATATCTATTACACTAATAAGTAGAGCCAGAGGATATGCAGTGATGCTAATGCTGTTTAAAGTAAATCATAAGATAAGCTAATTGGTATAGTACCACATACTGTACCACATAGTGAACAGTTTGATAAGTGAACAAGGGCTAAATGAAAATAGAAAACCAAATCAGGAAGCATTAAAGTCGTGTAAAGGAAAAAATTTAAAACAACAAATTTTTAGAACAGAAATGTAGTAGAGAGAAAAGATGGTGGAATAGACATATATAGCAATCCTTCAGCACAAGGCCAAGCCACTGCTCTAGAGAGCATGGGATAGACTATCAGCTTGTGGAATTTCTTTCCAGATTTATATTTCTGTAATTCCATTAAAAAACAAAACTAGCCTTCCACTTCTTGCCTCTTCCCCACTGGCCACCAAGGAGAAAAAGCAGCAGCGTTATCTTTAAACAGCTCAGCTAATGCTGACAGCCATTTCTGTGTCTAGCAGTCACTGGGCCTAACGGCAGCCTGAGGATTTTAAACAGCCATCGGCCCGTATTAGTATTGGACCCCACTGAACACCAGCCTCAAGCACTTCAGCCCCAGAACAATGAGCAGCCATTGATCCATGGTGTCAACTGTCTGAAGGGTAAGAATAAAGCCATTTTAAAACGGAAACAGACAAAAAGGCAAACTCCCTCAAGCATTTTTAAACTATATCATAATCGATGGTGCTGAAAGCTGTACTGAGATCAAGTGCCGAAGGATAAGATTGGAGGAGAAAGCAAAATCTGCCACGTAAGGAAGTCATTTATTACTCTGACAAGGGTAGTCTCCCCACTCATTGTGTGTTAGGTGACTGAAATGTTCACATTTAGAGTAGTTTGGTAGATATATATTCAACTCTTTGGCTATCACCCATAGAGGGCAATTCTGGGAGGGAGAGGGGATGGACATGGTCTGGTTGTAGCTCATGGTGGTGGGGTGTTTTCTTGTCTTTTCTTCTTGGCGATCCTGGAATATCAGGATCTGGGTCTGTCCAGAGAGCCTCTGTTTCCAGGGTCTGTCCAGAGAGCCTCTTGACTTGTCTCCTAAGAAGCGCTTTGCAATGTTTGAGTTTCTTTATTAAACTAATTTTTCTGTGAATTTTTCGATACCCCCCAGAACTCCAAGAAACATTAGAAGAATATCACCCATGACTCGCTTCCTAGAACATGCTTGTTTTGTTTTACTTTTAAAACAAGAATCAAGGATCGCAGTACTATTGAAAAGTAACTTGATATTTATGATTCCCCTTCGGAGTGTTTATCGCAGTGTAATTAAACCAATCGTGCTGGTTTGAGGAATTTTAGCATACTTTATGTATTTTTTAAGATTCTCTACTTATCATATATTGCCAGACACTCTCAAATCTGCATTTTTCTTTAACTGAATAAAATAAGACATGAAGCATTTGCATCATCAGAACTGTCAAGCAGGCTTTTCTCAAAAACCAAAAAAACTAATAAAGAATGTTTTTTTTAAGTATTTATCATAAAGCTGCTTATCACAGCTTTCTAGCATCAGGTTAAAAATACACATTTATTGAAACAGAGTAGATCAAGATACAAGTGGATTCTGGCAAAAAGGACACCCTTTAGCCCTAACCTCATTCAGATGTGTAAGTAGGGCTTATAACATGTAGGAGAGATACTTCTAGGTGAAGTGTTAAAATCCACAGAGGAAAAAACTAACTAGCAGAATCACAGGGCAGGAGTGTAGTGTGGACTATGTTGTGATAGGAGCAGCGCGACACTGGAGAGTGCCTGCAACTCAGCATCACAGGCCACCTCGTGTGGAACCCTGTGCTGAAATCCTGAGGGTGTTCTTCCTATGGGCCCTGTCGTTAAGTCTGGAACACCTCCCTGGTGTGCCCAGCAGCTTCAGCGTGCTGGCTCCCAGGGACAGTTCTGAAGGTGAGTGTTGGTGGGATAACAGCCCACAGAGCTTTTGAAACCTGATTTTTGTTTCTGCTCCTGCATGGTGCACCAAATGCAAAAGGCAAGAAGAAAAACATGCATGTTTTCACTGGCAAGCTTACAAGAGCCTCGTGGTCAGAGGGACCTTACAATTTCTGCTGATGCCCTTGGAAACAGATTGATGATCTAGGTTATTGTGCTTCTTTTTTTTTTAGGAGGTGAATGAAAGAATGGTGTTAAATAAGACAGATCATTCTGAAATGTAGTTTCATAATAACCTCCAGACTCAGATTGAATTAAAGCAAAGCCTCACAATCTTTTAGGTGGATTTTCTTCTACGTAAGATTTTCATTTGTTCTTGGTGTCCAAAGAGATTCCCCTGCTAGTCAGTTGAATGCTCTAATTGTTTTATAGGGGAACATTCCCCATTATTCACCATTAATCCATTTTAACTGTATGCAGTAGTGTTTAGTATACACAAACTGAAAATTTTATAATCATTTGGGCAATCCTTTTGGATTGACTAATACATTCATTCAACAACAGCAAAACATGTTGGCACCTTCTGGGCTAGGTACTGTGCTAAGCACGGGTGGTGAAAAGCTGAAAAATAACACATTCTCTTATCCACAGGAGGATTCCAGTATGTAAAGGGAGACGCACAAACAACTAAGATGATAAGATGATGATAAAAACCATAAGAATTCAAGTTCAGAGAGCTAAATAGTTCACACAATAAAAGGAGTTACTTCTGTCTTATTGTGGCAGCGGCTGGGAAAAGTCTATATCGTTCCACTGCAAAACATAAGAAGACAAAAGATATTGATTTATTTAGAGCAGTTTTCTGCATTTTGGAGCTGACACACCAATTTTTGTGTCACACGCTTCCAATCTTCCTGAAAAAGTTTTATTTTACATTTCCAAGAGTTGACGTGAGTTAAAGCTGGTAGTTTTGAGATCATATCACAGGTACTGAAATAACTAGAGACAACAGGGGCAATGTGGAGTAGGAATCAACGATATGGAATTCAAACTCAGATCACGAAAGGGATAGAAATGGGAAGTGAGTCAAATGACTTTCTTTCCAGTCAGTATAAAGCTGTCTATACTCACAGCAGGTGCCTGCTTGCTTTACTCAAGAAAACTGGACCATGCCAGCTTCTGCTTGCACATCATCATCACAAAATTGTGTTGTTATCACCACCACATTAACAACTAACACATATAGAGCACAAGCCAATCTGCTACGCACTGTTCTATTACAAACATTAACTCACTTAATCCTCACCTCAACTTTGTGTGATAGGTACTATTGTTATCCCCATTTTACAGATCAGAAAACTGAGTCATAGGGAAGTTAAGTAACTTCTTAACTACTTAGTAAGTAGTAGAGCTGGGAAATGAACCCAGGCAGTCTGGCTCCAGGGTCTTAGCTCTTAACCACTAAACTAAACTGTTTCTTTAGAAATTTTTAAAGTACAATAAAAATAAATACAGTCATATAGTATTTTACCTAAGAGAATTAATCCTAATAGAAAAAAAATGTATGTTTGTACACAAGAAGCAAGGGATAAATCACCTCTGGGACTCTGTAAATCTGTGATACTCTTACATAAATGTATCCCACTGCAAAAAAATGATCAATTCTTTTCCAAAAGCTCCTCTATTTTTCTCACCTAATTAAACACAATTTGGGGAATTAATTTTAAATATGTTATTCAGTAAACTTACCTTAAGGACAGTGATGAACAGTCTTTTTTTTTTTTTTTTTTTTTAGCAGTACGCGGGCCTCTCACTGTTGTGGCCTCTCCCGTTGCGGAGCACAGGCTCCGGACGCACAGGCTCAGCAGCCATGGCTCACGGGCCCAGCCGCTCCGCGGCATGTGGGATCTTCCCGGACCGGGGCACGAACCCGTGTCCCCTGCATCGGCAGGCGGACTCTCAACCCCTGTGCCACCAGGGAAGCCCAACAGTCATATTTTTTATGTAACTATCAAAAGATGTTAAACCCAGAGTTCCAGTGAGTATCACATGAGATTCCTACATGTTTTATGTGCTTTAGACATCTCAAATTCCCTCCTATTTATTATTATTCTTTCACAACTGTACTATTAGATTTTATCTCTTAAATTATATGAATATTTCCTAAATATATCCCTTCCTTCTCATCGTCAATGAAAGTGATCTCTTTTTAGGTTTCATCTCTCACTTGGGAAATAAACTCCCTTAAATTACTGAGCTCTTAACTATATGCCATTCACTGTGCTAGAAGCATTATATATTTATCTCATTTGATCCTCATAAAAGTTCTGAGCAGAGTAGTGGTATCCACACTGAACAGGTGAGGAAAAGTTTCATGGAGATTAAGTAGCTTGCCCAAGGTCACACGACTGGTGAGTAGTACAGCTGGGAGAATTCAAAACCATTTCATGTATGTTCCACATATTTCCCAAGACACCATCTTATTTTACTGGGCAGCTCCTCTGCCTCATATGTATGAATTGATTAATACATAAGTTTGATGCATAATAGGAAAAATGTACAAAGTCCCTCCAATCTACTATTCCATTATGACTTAGCTTTCAATACTCTATCACCCTCTGGAATTTTTTGCCTCATATCAAATAAATATGTTCTGGATTATCTCTTCAGAAAAAAAGGAAAAATTTGAGCAAATCTCTTTAGATTTGGAAGGTAGACAGAAATTAATTCCATTTGTTTTCAATTATTACTGTTACAACATTTAGTAAGTGTTAGTAATGAACCCAAACAGATCTAACTCTACCACATTTTCAGGACTGAAATTTTAAACAAAACAATGTTGTTTCCTGAAGAAAAGAATCTCTCCCAGAATATTATTGGATGAGAAATACAATACGATGAGAGAAGGAAATTTATGAAAACAGTAGTATATAAAACAAGTCTTATACGACCATTTCTAAAATAAAACTTTCTAAAGGAAACAAGCGGTTTAAAAAATCTGATATTGTAATGAAAATTTAATAGGACTTCCAAACAAAGAGGCATTCATCTGTTTCAGGACCTTTCGAGAAACAAATCCAAGTATTTGCCTAAGAAAACTAGTCTAAGAATTTCTGATATTGTTAACTGTAAAGTAGACATCTATTTGACTTACTGATACAGGTTAATTTGTTTAGTTACCGCTTCTGAAAGGTAAAAAATGTGATTGTGACAAAAGCTAGAAAACGAAAAACAACTTCTAAAGGGCAGTGTGACAATTTGCAATACTCCATATACTCCAGACCACTCCATTTCTTCTTTAACTACATATTCAGTATGACCAAAACATAGCAATGCCAATAACTTTCATATTAAAGTAAAACAGTTTTATGTAGGACTTTTACAAGAGTAGACAGGTTTCTGTAATGATCTCCCAGAAAGATATAAAATAAGGGGGCAAAAAAACTAGCTGTCATCTCCCCAGTTTTTCAAGTCCATCTTTTCTCTTTTCCCTCTCATCCATTCTTTTAAATTCAGCAACAGAAAAACAATTTAAATTGAAGGGGGAAAGACTACAAGTATGTTTTTCTAAGAGACAAGAACAATCCACCTACCCATATTTCAAGACTCATCTTAAGTGTCACAAATTTCCAAAGCTTTTTCCTAATGACCTTGCCCCCAAGTAGAACAGAGTTCCCTTGCTTTGTGTCCTCTTGAAATCATGTACATTGTCTTAGAGGCTGCAACATTCATTTGTTTCATCTGTCTCCATGATAGGAATACAAGTTCCTTGAGGGCAAAGGACACATCTTATTCACCTTTGATTCCTCGGTGCCTGGTACAGGGTTTGGAAGGGACTTAATTGACATTTGTTGAAAGGAAAAAATACGTGAAAGAAAAAAAGAAATACATTATAGGTATGTCTTTCCCAAATATAGGCTGCAGTATTAATATTTTTCTTGCAAAGTTGAAATTTAAAAACTAAAACTGTAATGAAGGAAACTGCTTAAAATTACCTCTTAAAAAGAAAAAAAATCAGCAATATAAAGTAGAAAAAAAACTATTATCCACTGAAAATTCTCAAGATATGATCATTCCTGGCGACTCAGATGGTTGAAACATGTTTATTCTCACATCACATACTTAATTTCTCTAACACTACAGGGGAGCCTAAACTACTTTTTATATTAAATTGAATTCCTTGAGAATTTGTTCTTGTATGATACTATACAAGCAACACTATACCAAGAACCACATACTGGGTTTTTATGCCCATTGTCCAAACCCATATTCTATTATGTCCTGTAGGCCCAGCATGACTCATTTATAATGCTATACCAATCTCTCACTTTGTATAAATCAGCAGTTTTCACATCTGTGAGCTACGTGGTTGGTTTTCAGATTGTTTTGTTTCATTTTGTTTTGTTTTGTTTTGTTTTCTGGGACATATTGCTTGGTGCTCCTCTGTTTTCTCAAATATTAATCCTAAGTACCATTTTTTTTTTTTTTTTTTTTTTTTTTTTGCGGTACGCAGGCGTCTCACTCTTGTGGCCTCTCCTGTTGCAGAGCACAGGCTCCAGACGCGCAGGCTCAGCAGCCATGGCTCATGAGCCCAGTCGCTCCGCGGCATGTGGGATCTTCCTGGACCGGGGCACGAACCCGTGTCCCCTGCATCGGCAGGCGGACTCTCAACCACTGCGCCACCAGGGAAGCCCCTAAGTACCATTTTTATATATGCCTTATTCTTTCTTGGATTTTGATTTTTACCCCTACAATTCTAAAAGAGCTTCTCAATATTCACCAATAACTTTTCAAACTCAGTGACCTTTTTCTTTTTTCAGTCCCCAACCTTAGACTTCACAACAGCATTTGATACTTCTTCTGGCTTCTATGACACCAGTTATCCTGGTTCTCATTCCATTCCTTTCTGACCTTTGCATTTCAGTCATCTTTTATATCTGTTTGCCTGTTGTCTACATTTTGGTCTATTCTCTCAACCTCTGCATCCTGGGCTCCATCACCTCTATTGCATTTAAAAGGCCAGCCCTAGGCCCTATACAAGATACAAGCCTGCATTTCTAATTGTCTTATATGTCTACATAGATAACTTTCAAACTCCTCAAATACAGAATTTTTGAAACAGAACTTATCTTCCCCTCAGATGTACTCCTTGGATTTCATTTCTGTTAATAGCCATACTACATCCCTTTCTCTCAGGATCCAAACTTATAAACTTTGACTACTCTCTTTCTTGTCCATTCTGCAATATATCTTGCACTAATTCTTTCTTCTGATTCCACTTACTTCACCTCAATTTAGATCTTCAATTCCATCTACCTGTACAATTGTAAAATTCCAAGTAAACTAGCTTCTTTTGCCCTTAAATTAATCTTCTTTAAGGACATCTCTGATTATATATTTCCATTGCATAAAATGCCATCCAGGGATAGAATGCAAAAACTTTAGTCTAACATTCTGGGTACTGTGCAACATCTACCACTTTTCCAACCTTATCTTCCTCTGTTCCTTTCAGGTATTCAGCGTTTCAGCAGAACCGACTTACTAAATCTTCTTTGCGCATGCCAAGTGAATATGTTCATCCTTGCACTGATAGCACCAAGGACATTGCTTAGCACGTAAAAGTGCTCAATAAAAAATTGTTAAGAGAATAAATGAGAACACATAAGAGTCTTCTACCCTGAAAACATATCCAGGATATTTTAAAAGGATGAGGTAGAAGCTACCATAAACTTTACTAAATGGCGGAGAGTAGAGTAAGCCAAAGGGGTAATGGATGTGGAAGCTAAAAGGAAGCCCCAGGAGGACCCTCCCCTAAAAATATTATTAGCTTTGTTGGAAAGCGCATGAGTCTTCCAGACTTAAAGCAAAAGGGTAGATGGTAACTTGCCAAAGAAGCTCCCAGTACTACACATTTTTTAGAAGAAATTCAGTTCTTGCTGTTCTTTATTTACTTAAAAATGGATGTGACCTATAAGAGTTATTTGTCAAGGACTGAACAGTTGCAGCATAATGAATCTGAACCTTTCACTATGAATAATGCATAATTAACATATTAGCCAAAGGATGCTGAATGTTCAACTCAGAAACATTCTGGTACCAAAAGGGGAAAAAGAATCTTACTTGGTAAATTAAAACATATGTTGCATGTTTGACTCTCAACATCCATAAAACTGAAGGAATAGATGCCAATTTGTCTAATAATGATGATAAAGTTGGAAAAATGGGGGGGTAGATTAGCCTTTAAATGACTATATTCCAGATAACCTCTCTCCTATCTATGCCTTGAGATACATTTAGGGATGGGATCTTTGTAATAGAATTTGAACCATATAACACTGAAAATATTCAAAAATACATAGAGAAGCTGTGTGGGCTCCTCTCTAATTAGCAATCTTGATTCTGTCTTTATAATTAATAGAGCTCTTACCATTTCTAAATAAGAAAGCAATGTTATATCCTGCCCTATGCTTGACCATTGGAATTATTTCTGGACTATTAATAATTATTCATCATCCGCACCTGACTATTCTTGTTAACTCTTCTTGGAAGAGTCCCCTCTTACTCATAGGAGCCTAGGACAGTTGCTTTTTCAAAACATCAGGATCACTTTACACACCTTATTTAAAGGAGTTAGTTGAATGTCTCTTGAAAGTGTCCAAAGAATTATCAAAATACCACAAATATGGAGAAACTGAACAACCAGTGCTTTAGCCAGGTGATTAAGGTCAACAGCAGTCATAAGTCATGTCGATAGTAACTACCCTTGATAAGATGTGATGAAAACAGTACTTTATCTCTGTGGTCTTCCTCCCCAAAATATATAACCCATGTAATTATTAAAAACATCTGAAAAATCCCAACTGAAGGACATTCTACAAAGTAACTGATGAGTAAGTAATCCTCAAAACAGTCAAGGTTATGAAAAACAAAGAAAGTTTGAGAAACTGTCACAGCCAAAGGGAGTCTAAAGAGATATGATGACTAAATGTGACATGGTAATCATGGATGAGATCTTGGAATAGGAAAATGACATTAGGTAAAAACTAAGGAAATGTAAGAAACGTATGGACTTTAGTTAATACTACTGTATCAGTATTGTTCATTAATTGTAACAAATGTACCATGCTCATGCAAGATGTTAACAATAGAGGAAACTGCGAAGCAAGGATGGGGTATATGTAAACTCTCTGTACTATATGCTTAACTGTTCTGTAATCTAAAACCATTAAAAAAAATAAAGCCGATTAATTAAACAAAAATACCAGAAATAAGTTCACTGATAGGACCTCTGACACAGGGGGGCTGTATGATAGGGTTCAGCAGGGCAAAGAGGTGGGGAGTCAGGGCAAGAAAAGGGTCTGACAGACAGTGAATAATGGGACATCTAGCTGGTGTGCTGGTGTGCAATCCCTCCTCTCCAGAACGTGAGTGCGAGTACAGTGAGGGACGAATATGGACCTGCCTAACAACCATCTGTGGGTGGTTTTGTCTGATGCTTGAGGATGTTAGTCAACACAGTTGAGGGACTGTCTCAGTTGAGCAAAATGTTCCAAGAAGCCAGTGGAGACACAACATTCAAGTAATCCAAGAGTCATGGCTTAATCCCAGCCTTTAATAATGCTCCTGTTAGTATTCATGCTATGACAATTTTTTTTTTATTTTAGTAAAAACAAAAACTCTCTTTGAGGGAAACAGCATATACAGGATGATTAAGGTTAACATCAACACTCATAAATCATGTAGATGGTGAGTATCTTAGGATCCTTAGGTTTCATAAAGCCTTTGGACTGGATAGAGTAAATAAGGGGTTCTGCACCCATAACATAAATTTAACCACACTCCCCATCCCCAGCCTCTTCCTCTTAACACCGAAATGGCAACAAAACTGCCTAACCTATGCCTTGAAGTCTGAAGTGATTCATGTATCACCCTTGCCTGAAAGATAGACGTGGACTCTAACGCACACCAGGAAAGAGACTCAAAGTTCAAGGTCCCTGTTTCACATTCGGTGGATCTCTGCTCTTTTTGACCACTTCAGCTTTAAGATCATTTAATCCATTACTGACTGAGCTTTCTGCTGCACCTCTAGGAATGTATGTTACTTTTTTTCCTGCCTTTATTTTTAAAACTCTGTTATTAAATACAGGTACTCAAGCATGTACGTTAGGATTTATATTCCTCAAAAATTTATTGCTCTCTGCATAGTATGTCTTACCTGTATTTTTCCTTGAATAACTAGACTTCCTATAATAGTTAAACACTGGGTCAAATAGCTGCAGTGTACTCAGATATACACTGTTCTCTGATTATTATTTGAGCCTTATTCTATATACTAATTCATATCATTATATTTTTAAAACAACACACAACTTGACTGGCCTCCAAAAAAGTTAGTACAGGAGTTATTTAATACTCTGAAGCCTCTGGGGGTAATGAATAGACTCTAAGTTTCCTTTTTTTTTTTAACTGAAAATACATTTTTACGAAAAACTTATTTAAAATTTGAAATAATATTTTTAAAAATCGACACACATGGAAAGGCATAGTTTACGCTGCTCATCTGAGTATTAGATAAGTGCTTTGTAAGTTTTAATCTTAGCAATTTTGTCTGATGCTTGAGGATGTTAGTTAACACAGTTGAGGGCCTGTCTCAGTTGAGTTTAATTTCTGAAAGGTATGTTACACAGTGCTCTGCACAGGTGTTCACCAAAACACCATTCTGCAGATACAAAGAGAAGATGATTTATAAACTAGAGAAGATACCATTAAAAGAAAAACTTTTCATCTTAGATACTAATTCGTAAAAACACCTATTAAAAGGCATTTGGGGCAATGAGATATATCACGCAATTTAGCTGAAGTATCAGAGGTGTTTTATGTAATCCATAATTATCAAAGTTAGTGCTGATATCTATGATTTTGTTTTCTAGATTTTGTAACCTCATCGTTCTCTAGGTTTCAAAAATAAGCAACAGGATGCATTGTTAAAAAAATTTTTTTTTCCTTATCTGCCTAGGTATAAAGTTAAGTTGAAGGTCCCAAATGAGAGTTAAATGTAAAGAAAAGTAAACGAAAGACATCTTTTGTTTTCTCAGCTTCATGATTCTACGTTTCTAATATTATTAGATGACAAAAATAATTCTGCATTTGTGAAGAATTGGAATAATTATGGCTCCACAGTGAGGGTAAGGCATGAAGGCACAATTTAAGGTTCCAATGCCAACTGTGGCCAAAGGGAACTGAGGTTCAAGTCAGTGATTCTGAGATTTTAACCACATGCACATTGGAAAAACCAGTTCAAATTTTAAAAGTCCACATGAAACCATAAATTCTTAAAACTTTCTAATAGTAAGAGAACTGGGTTGTTTTCAATCCATAAATATAAGAAAATTCCTAGCCTGCTAATAAATATTTCACCATGAATATCATTCATAATGGAGAAATTATTAAACAAGACCAAAGTTTGCTTTTCCAATTTCATTGATTCAAAAATAAAACATTCAAACTGCATAAATGAGAAAACTTTGCATTGTCGGATTCTCTTGGGAGGATCAAAATAAAAGGCATCAATGGTAAATAATTTTGCCATTTCATGAAAACACTACTATTTTCAATAAATTTTGTAATAGCTCATACTTATTGTTCATAATATTCCAAGTACTGTGCTAAGTTTCATATTCATTATCTACAGAGGTCACAAAATGTATGCCAACTCAGTCTTCCCTATCCACTAGAAACAGAAATAAAAATGAATCCAATGATAAGAAAGCATTAAGGTACATTTTAAGAGAACTGCTCAATTTTTAAAGTAACTTACTTTAACTTTGCCATAATCCCACAAATTAGAACAGACCAAGTATCTTTTCCCCATGCTAAGGATGAGTAAATACTTCTGGATAAATTCCTCACTAGAATTTGGGGTCAGATCCAGGACTAGAATCTAGTTCTCTTTTATCTAAATTGCATTGAAGACGTGAAAATTAAATCTACTATAAAAACAGCAGTGACTATCAACAGGTTAAAAAAAAAATTCTCAGGATATTCAAGGAACAGATTTGAGATGTTTGTTCTTACAGTGAACCCAGTGGGTACCACTATTATCACAAGTGTCATAATGTACTAAACTGGTTGGTTTAATCTGTCTTCCCCATAAATCTGTAAACTTCTGGAGAGCAGGGACCTTGTTCCATTCAACTTGGTCTCATGAAACTTAACAACTCTTTATTAATAAAAGGTTTCAGAGAGAACTGAAAAGGGAGCTGATCCTGGCACCTGAAGACGGCTGGACAAGCACAGTGGGAAACTCGGAAGCAGTAGTTCAAAGAAATCGTAAACAAACGAAGGCCTGAATTACCTCCCAGGAAAATTTGACACAGGGCAATCAAATTGGAGACATAACCTTCAAAAGTTACAGATAAAGAGTCATTTAATCATCCTTACAGAAAGATCAGGTCATTACTAAGAGAGGGGAAAAAAAAAAAAAAATCAGACTGACTTCACCCTTCCCCATGGCAAACTTCAATAACAAAAGATAACAGAGTCATGCCTATAAAAAAACCAGGAAATAAATGTTCTTCCAATGAAACAACTGCAATCCATTTTGAGCACGTCAGTTTTATTTCTGATCTTCAGTTTATTCATTAGAATGCCTACCTCACAGGATGTAGGGAAGGTACATGGCAGCACGTCTTTTTAATAAATATTAGCTTCTCTTCCTTTCTACAAAGTAGAGAATTTGGAAGTGCTTAGAAGTAATTTCTCATGTATAATGGTACTGATTTTATTTACTCTATTAAAAAATGCAAAGGTAAACTTCACCTCAATTCTTATATGAATGATCATAAACAATGAGGTCAGATCTACTTGAGGCATTTACTGCAGTTACATCTACAATGTGACTTATCTGAATATATTTTAGAACTTTAATTGCTGAATAGGCAATTTTTTCCAAAGAGTCAATTGAACTGACAAAAATATGAAGCACTATATTCTGCACAAAGTTTCAGTTTACAAAACTCATTATATATAAATAGAAAACATTTCTATTTCAGAATAAAGTAGATACATAAATATAAAACGTTTCTATTTCAGAATAAAGTGAAGTTATTCTTTAAGCAGATTTCTTTTTCTCTAAATAGAGTTTAAGTTCCTATTAGTACATTTGAACTACAAAAAGTATAAGGAGCTGATCATTTTACATAATTCCTCTGTAACAAGGCTTTGATATTTTTCATCCGTGAAAGTTTAATCTGAGTCTTTATCTACTACTATTTCCTTGTTAACAGGTTTTCTTTATTTTTCTTCTACATTCTATCTTCACATAATAATTTTCTTCCTTTGGTAAATGACTTTGCATCTTAATTAAACACAGAGGAAGATATCTATCACCAGTCATTTCATTACATTTATCAAAAATTCAAGAAGCTGTTAAGAAACCCTGAAAGTGTTTTTAGAACGTAAATTAAAAATATACAGTTCTAGAATTTATAGCAACCAGAACTAAACAAATTGCTTGCAAGTGCTGAAATGTAGTTATGCTATGTCTAAATGTATTATTAAAGATAATATACTTATAAGTAAGTGTTATTTTTTAAAAAACAAAACTTTCTTTACTCCTTAGTTTCCATATAGTTAACTCTTGGTCAGAATGCCAAGTAGAACATATCAGTTTTAAATTCCACTTGAAAGTTTATTTTCTGAATTAATATCATTGAGAACTGTAGTGAGTAACAACGAAGGAAACTGTCTCTTGGACTCAGCCTTAGAGACTGACCTCTTTAAAGGATGAATGCACATCACCAAGTTAAATCAAGGCTGCTAATATTTACAGCTGGGATTGAACAAAGAGATAATTTTTTTGAATGAAATGATCTGAGGAAAGTCCTCTCTTCAGCAAACCCTATTATTTTTTATGTACAGGAATAGAATCTAAATTTGCTGAGTTCTTTCCTTTTTTCCCCACTTTTATAAAGGGCAAAATACAAATTTGGCAACACCCCATGGAAGACAAAGTATTATATAAATAGTTGAATAGGAAGTAGGTGCAAGCATTTTTTGAAATGTTTCAGGATAAGGTCGGATCCCTCTTAAGGGCTTCGATAATCTGGCCCACAGTCTTAATTTCTACTCTCTTTGCTTTGATTCTCCTTCCTGTAAACCCTTAACTACAGTTAGACTCATTTCCTTACTCCCCTAAAAGGCTTTCACTTTTTTCTCTGTTATTTTGTTCATGAATACTCTCTGTCTTCTTTTTGGTCCTCCAAATCCCATCATTCTTTAATATGCAACTCAAACTTATTTCACTAAGGAAGTCTTCCTCAGTACAAAGTACTTCCTCCGCCCTCGAAACCCTAGAGCCATTGTCTATACAATTCTCATGCATTTCTTTCTGAGGTGTCCTAGATGGTTGCTTAGAACTTATTTTAATCCAAAAGGTCTTTGCGTGTGTATGAGTGTCCGTCCGGTACTTTAATACACATCCACAACACTTAACAGAGTTCACAACAGAGTGCTCGAGAGCATACATCACTTCCTGAGAGCTCTTTTAGAAGTCAGCCAAAGCATTTCCAGGACAATTCTTCCTTTTCCTGCAAAATGGCTCATATGTCTGACTAATAGCTCTTTGGGTGAAAAAAGCCTGGTGCAATACTGTTGTCCTTAACTCTAGACTCACAGGGAATCCATTTTAATCTGAAATAGGCCAGGACACATCACCATTTATTTTGAAGAGTCTGGCTGCTCTGCGTGAACACACAAGTGCAGGAGCGAGTTTTCCAAGATTCATTGAGCTGTGAGCCCGAGCTGTATACCTCAGATTAGAACCAAGCTGAAAGAGCTGCAGACTCTTAAAACATTTATGACATGTTGGTCAGGGGCAATGGATGACAGCCCAAGGAAACAGTAATATGATACTGAGCTCTTCACCTTGAGGTGACTGGTTAAAACTCAGCTTGGGATCACGAAAAATTTATAGCCCTCTGATGCAATAAAGAAAGCTATTTGTGACCCAGGGAAAGTGACCGTAAGACAAGGGCCACTACCACTGGTCCACAGTGAGATCTGAGACAAAGGCACACAGCCTTAAGGGAAGTTAAAACATACATACGCATGTATGCTTGCAAACACATGCCAACACACACACACACACACACACACACACCACACACAGAGTGGAATAAATATTGCTTTCAGCAAAGAATAGACTTCCTTTGGGGCAAGCCCAAGATTTATTCCCTACCCTCTTACTCTTTTAGAAGCTGTCTTGAATTGTAAGGTATTAAATGATGGGTAAAACGAAACTGCTAAAGCCTGTTCCCCTTACTGTCAATCAAAAACAAAGGTGTGAATTTGATAACTGCATGGGTAAGTAATGATGTTTCTAGTTCCTTCTACACGCATAGTATTTTTTATTAATCCCGAAGATCTCTTGGAGGTACCTAAGTTGTAATGAAAAAGAGCATACAACTTGGCATGAGAAGATTTAGTTTGAGTTTCTGCCAAAATGAAGTTGGAGAACCTTGAGCAACTCACTCAATCTGTATGAGCCCCAGACTGCTCATCTACAGAATGGAGATGACAAGCAACTATGATCGCAGGAGGTTCGGAAAGTTGTCGGTTAAATGAAAAAATTTTACTAGAAAAGAAATTTTAACTCTGACTACTACTAATGTAAAACCACAGTCACTTTTTTGTCCTTACTGGGGAAAGTTACACTGAACACTGGTCAAATTTCCTACTCTGGGCCTGAACAAAACAAGAAACTTTGGACTTAGGTGATCTTCCAAGCACATGCAGAGCTTGGATGATAAATTAAAAGGCAACTATCAGACACAACTTTAATAATGCTTTGAAAAAGACAACCTGAAACTAAAAATCACATCCCCATGCCCCCCATTAGTGTAAAATGGAGTTTCCAACCCTTTTGTGGATTGCAACTAAAAATCTTTTGACATAACTAATTTAACCCTCTTCTTAAAAGATACACACAGCCAAACATGCACATACATAGACAAATACATAGCTGTCTTCTAAGAGCTATGTTCTAAGAAAAATTTCCAGAACTAATGACAATTCTGCTAAATAATATCTGAGGCAAAGCATACTGGGACCAAAATTTTTAATAGGATGTTTTTGCATTAATTATTCATGTAATCTAGATAATATTTTGGTTACTTCAAAATTATCATCAAAGGATTTCAGCTTTTTCCAAATCCATAGCAACTTTTAACTGACTTTTTTTTAGTATTTCTCAATGCAAAAATGTTTTTAACTTTTTAAGGAACTTTAGTTGGAAAACTTCCGTAACAATTCAAAGAAGCCATAATTTTAAAAGTCCTATTCGTTAATATTATGTGTCTAGTCAAATTCAGCACACTGCCTTGAAGTGCTTCAATAAATGTTTGTTGAATAAATGAAACGATAAATGAATGAAATAATGAATGAGTAAATGAATGATGACTGAAGTTTGTCTTCCAGGGTTTTTTAAATCTTTCTACATATGTAGATTTCTAGTGGGGGACAGTGAGCTCTTCCTTTCTCCATCGACAGCTGCATAAAAATACGAAAGAAATCCATCCAAACCACAGGCACATGTTGGATAAGAGATAATATCTAGGGTTGACTAGTCAAACAAGTCCCCATTCAGATCCTGCCAGAAGAACTGAGGTTTCATAAGGCAAACACTTGAATTTAATTTTCCTCATTTCCATTACATTTGCTTGGCACAGACACTGAACTCCATCAGAAGAGAATCATTAAATACATCACCGTAATCCTCTTGAACATTCAAGTTCACTCTGTGCCATGATTTTCTTTTTAACTTTCCTTCCTTTTTGTAAAAAAAAGTTTTAAAAATGATTCCTCAAAAATAATGTGTGGCTTTAGTAAGTTAAGAATCTTCAATTCTTTTACTTGTCACTGCAACTTTCTTTTGGACTTAGCTTGATTCATATTCATAACTAGTGCTTGACATAAGGTTCTTATGTTTGGTAGTTGACTGTCAACTTAATCAAATCATTTACATCACACAGCATTAAGATACCACATTTTGGCAATACACTTCATGCCACATGCCTGAAAACTTTAGGATTTCAGATGTTCATCAGTGGAAATGTGGATTGTTGATGATTAGTTTGCAGATCCTCCCCTGAAAGTCAACATAAGCCTTCCTGTAAGTCATCTGATGAGTTACAAAGACTACATTTGAAAACAGGTTTTTCAACAACTACAGAAGGTAGAGACTTCTAATGACTAGACAAGAACAAGTCAGCTTAAATAGATGCTAATCGTGCATTTGAATCACCAGCCCATCTTTCTTGTCTGAGTTTTTTAGGTTTTTAAAAGAATACCATTCACTTTGTTCTCAGCCCATATAATCAGCCACCATTCATTGTTGATACGGCCAAACACTATCCCAAATAAAAACATTTTTAGCTTGAATATTTTTGTAAGACCTGGAAATTTCAAGCACATGTAACAAAAGGTTACTCAAATACTCAAAGTGATGAATTAAAATTTCCGATATTCTGCAAATCCTAATTCTTTAAATGACAGTGAATAGATATACTATCACTATACAGATGCTAACTCGTAAATGATTCTAGCGTGCACTGAGAATCCATTCCATTTTACGTCCGTCAGAACATCAAATACATACTTTCTAAAGACTCAGCTTCCATTAGAACAAAATAGATGAATAATGTATTTCTCTTCTAAAAATATGCTGGTGGGTTTTTTTAAACCTAGGAAGAGTGAAAATTTGGTGCTGAGACATGCTTTCTGGAACAAAAGAAACTCATCCCATTATTCTTCATTGGAAGGGGGCATAACAACGCAAAACCAAAATGCTGGGAAACGGATAGAGACTGTGGATTCTCTTTGACTTATCTTCTCAAGTACACAATACTGGACTGCAGCACATATGCAGCCAATATGTCCAAACCCAAAGGCTTCATACCAAGAGATCATACAGAGACAATGCATGAGCTTCTCTTGGGAAAGCTTGGAGGATCCTAAACCAAAGCTCTCCAGACTGTGAAAATCAGCTGCCCTTCTAAAAGGCCTTTGAAGTATGTTTCTGGATAAGACAACAGTAAAATGAACCATGATGGGGTGGGAGGCCAGGATATTTGTAAAACAAGGCCTAGCTGGACTTAATAAGGTAACCCTCATACTTACCTGAGGCTTTTATCTAGAAAATGAGAAAGGAGATCAAGCTAACATATTATTCTTGGCAACCCCTGATGGGCATGTCTACATGCACAGAATTAATTATGTAAAGATAGCAATAGGAAAAAGTAGACATTAGCTCTTTGCATACCCAAAGATTTATATTTGTCCAGAAGTTGAAGATAAATTCATTAATTGAGCAGAGGTTTAGGAAATTAAAATGGAGTAAAAGTGTTTGGAATTGGAATGAAGAATTAGACAGCTATAGAAAACAATTGATTAGTGACATGATCGCAAATGGACATTGTCATTATCACTTGACATTTAATGCCTATTTTTTCATGCATAGCAAAATAGAGTATTGGCTGCAAACAAACTTTGCCCTATTATCATTTTCTCAGCAAAGAATAAAACTTGTTCTTCTAGTTCACTACTAAGAGACCTGCTTTATTATTATTGTTATTTTTATTACTAACAGTCCTATAGATTTAAAATTCCATTTGCCAACTAGTTAACTAAGTTCAGCTTCTCCTGTTTTTAATTTTATGTAAACACACCAACCAAAGAAGAGGCCTGTCACAGAATGACACTCAACTGCACAGCTCCCAGTAAAGAGCTCTTTCCCCTGCCTGATTGTGGGAGCAGTAGTTGACAGGAGAACCATGTTCACTGAAAGTAGATTATCTTAGATAAACAACAAATTGCACTTTTTAAGATATAAATAACAATTATTTGAATGATGAAGCAATAACATTCAGCAGGCACAGATGGCGTATCAATTTTGTGAAAGTCTCTGCTTCAGTAAACTGTTTCCATTGCTATCTGAATGCAGATACACGGAGGTCTTTTCGTTGCTCTAGACAGCACTTTTCTGACCCTTCATCAATATCATATACCTCCTGAAATCTTCCTAGATTTATGGTGCGCTACTTTTCTTTAAGCAGACAAGGAAGTGTTAAATTGCTTAAGCTGATACCTAGTTTCTAAGACCCAAGCTGTCTTGCAGATAAGCAGCTATGAGCCAGAGGAAGGCCCCCAGTAACCTGATGCAGAAGCTGATGGTTAAGCAGAGGTGCTGTAAAACACGGGGAGACCAGGGACCAAGAATCCATATCTCTGGACAAGTGGGTGTTTCTGTTTGTGATACCAGCACTTGCTTCAAGTGAGAAGCCCCATAATCCATGCAGTTATAACATTTTGGATAAGATGATGTCCTATTTATTTGAGTAAATATTTTCCTGTGTGGTAGATGCAATTTATTTTAAGTATAATTCAAACATCTTTGATATTATGAATCATTTTCACTTTCTGAGTAATAATTAAACCCTCTTATTCTCAGAGAAAAATAAAACAAAACTTTGATCGTTGAAGTCTTCGTCACTCTTCTCTATTTATATTCATTTTCTTCACTAATTTAAATAACTGTATTGTCTAGGTCAGGTGATTTCAACTGATAGGAAGAAGTATAATTCATCAAGAAGATTAAAATAAAAAAAAAGGACCCCTACTTCCCAACCTACTTCAAGCACAGGACATTTATATAATCACTGTTAATCACAAAATTTGAGAGATTAGAAATGCAAATGAAATAATGTAGATGCCATATTAGCTAGTGATTAAAAGTATGGGTTTTGGAATCATACTGTCTTGAGTCATTTCTGTCTCGACTACTTATCAGTTTTGTGATATTGGTTAGGCTACTCAACCCATGAAAACTCAGTCTCCTTATCTGTAAAATGGGTGTGATAACGTAAACTACTTCAAAGGAGGTGGCCCGTATAAAGAATTCAGGGTATACAGGGATCACAACAAATGCAGGATGAATGTTAACTCTATTATTATTTCACACTATTTTCTAATGATCTAAATATCTTTAATAAGATGCTTTCCTTTAAGAGGTTTTACATACAGTAGGAAAACTATAGTCAAGTCAAAACTTCTAACCTGTATCTTTTGTAGAATCTTATAGAGAGATAGTCAGGAGAATAATTGCTTTGCTTGGGAAAGGAAGATTTAACAATAAATATGGAACTAGAAATCTGTGTTAACATAAAGGTTATGTTGGGAAAGCCAGTATTAAGCAGATTTCCATCTGAAGTATTTGAATTTCTAGACAAGAGGCAAACATATAATTAATGTTACATGCAGCTATTTTTTAATATAAAAGAGAAGGCAAAAATATAGTATTCTATTTTTACCAAAAGTCCTGTTTAACTTCCATGAACGTGATGCTTTGGCTATATTACAAATGGCATATTTATACATAAGGTCACAAATAAATGGTGAGAAAAAAATTCAAGAAATTATGAGAACAAAAGAAACATGCATGATAATAAAGGAATCTTTGGGAGGGGGCAGGAATGCAGCCTATATAATCACATCTATGAGGGCAAGACTATTTATAGCAAAATTTAAGTTTAAATTAGATTTAAATTATATGCAGCACCTTAAAGTTGACTAAGGAAACTTTAAAACGATATTGCAAGATGAGGGCGGCTGCTTATTTTCCCTCTAGCATTTTTAGACCTAAAGAATGAAAATGTCTATAAAAATCTCTTTGACACCTTTAACAACAAGCTTATCTTCTCCAGAGAAAAATGTTAACTTCTAACCATTACTGCTAATCATGAACTTCCATACAAATGACTCTAGGAAGATTTATTTCATAAGGTGCAGAGTTTCAGAGGTAACACTGAAGAATGACAATGCATGCTATACCCTGTATAGCTATTTCTGGTCTCAGAATTCTAGAGTCAGCATTGCAGGGAAATTAGAGTGACTACTTCAGAGGGGCTTTAATGAAGATCTAACTGGACTATAAGAGGAATGGGAGACAACTCATAATTTCCTTTTAAAGTGTGACGAGACTATGTTGTTTACATCATGAAATTGCCCTGCACAATTTGGAAATACTTCAAAATAGAATCCAAAGGGAGTCAGGAAGAACCATACACTTTCAACATATTTTGTCAAACACTATGTGACTTAGCCGTAATAACAATTGGAAAGGTAGAGGCTGAGGAGGAATGCACAGGTAAAGCCAACCCCTCAATAATTCCAGGTGAGTGAATAAAAGTGCAGTAAGCAGCAAAGTTTGCTAAAACAGTTAAAGTAAATAGTTTTTGATGCTCCAAACCTAAGCTATTCTGACCTCTTGGAAGATAAAGTTGAAAAGAAATTGTTTGTCAAAAACAGTGACTTGGGGGTGGGGAGGATATTCTTTAAAATAGAGATTGAAGGTACATAAAAATGTAAAAATTGTGCAAAGGGAAAGAAAAAAAATCTTTCTCAATGTATCCACTTTGTTTGCAGAAGCCAATACAACCCTCCTGCTTTCCCAGACTCATCAATTCCCTTTCCCTAGAAACAAGTCTAGGTGTTTCTTGAATTCATCTATGCTCTCCTCCAGTTGCCTTTCCCAGTAATTTATTCCATATGTTTATCATCTCGTTCACGACATACTCTCCCCATCATGGAAAGCAAACAGAGGCTACTCTTCAGGCTGACATCTGGCTGTCTCTTTCACAAAGCTGAGACCCTTTCAGTACTTTTCTTAGGTTTCCCCTTTACACACCCTGAACTGATTGAGCTACTGCTGAAATGTTCTTCCGCATCCCCTGCAAAAACCCACAACCAAGAGTTCAGTGAACTTCATTCTATAAATGACAACTCATTACATATATCCAGGCTATCATTTTTATTAAAAGCTTAAAGAGTAACATGAAATGCTCTGCATTTCTATTTTTGTGATATTTTGATCCATTTGGGAATTAATTTCTTTAGGCGGAGCACTTTCCGTCATACAGAATCACAACATGATCACTGTGTTTGCCCTATAGAAATCCATCAGTCACGTTTAATTATTCTAACTCCATTTATTTCAAATAAGCTCAACCACGTATGAAACTTTAAAGGCATGCATGCACATATGTATTTATATGTAGAATGCGATATATAAAACTATAAATGCATAAAAGTCATTTACACAGGTGGATAAACATGTATTTAATTATCTTGTGATTTTTATCTTAAATTGTACAATTTAGAAATGTGTTGTCTAATTTTCAGACATCTCTCTTTTATTAATTTCTGACTTCATTCCATTATGGTCAAAGAATATATTCTGTATGGTTTCAATCCTCTTATATTTATTGAACCTTGTTAAATGGTTCAGAATATAGTCTAGCTGGTGAATGTTCTTCTGTTGGGTGGAATGTTCTACAAAGATGAATAAAATCAAGTTGGTTGAGAGTGTTTTTCAGGTCTTCTATTTCCTTACTGATTTTCTGCCTAACTGTTCTATCAATTTCTGAGAAAGGAGTGTTAAAATCTTTAACTGAAATTGTAAAATTTTTCTATTGTCTCTTTGCAGTTCTATCAATTTTTGCCTCAAATATTTAGAAGTTATGTTACTAGTTGCACATACTTTAGAATTTTTAATGTCCTTTTGATGAATTGACACTTTTATCATTATTAAATATGTCTGTAACCCTGATAATCTTCCTTGTTTCAAAATCTGTTTTGTCTATATGGATCAATGCAACAGAATAGAGAGCCCAGAAATAAACCTACACACCTACGGTCAATTAATCTTCGACAAAGGAGGCAAGAATATACGATGGAGAAAAGACAAGTCTCTTCATCAAATGGTGTTGGGAAAGTTGGACAGCCGCATGTAAATCAATGAAGTTAGAGCACTCCCTCACACCATACACAAAAATAAACTCAAAATGACTTAAATATAAGACATGACACCATAAAACTCCTAGAAGAGAACATAGGCAAAATATTCTCTGAAATAAATTGTATCAATGCTTTCTTAGGTCAGTCTCCCAAGGCAATAGAAATAAAAGTAAAAATAAACAAATGGGACCTAATTAAACTTATATGCTTTTGCACAGCAAAGGAAATCATCAACAAAACAAAAAGATAACCTATGGAATGGGAGAAAATATTTGCAAACAATGCAGCCAACAAGGATTTAATTTCCAAACTATACCAACAGCTCATATAACTCAGTAACAAAAAATCAAACAACCCAATCAAAAAATAGGCAAAAGACCTAAATAGACATTTCTCCAAAGAAGACATACAGTTGGCCAAGAAACACATGAAAAGCTGCTCAACATCACTAATTATTAGAGAAATGCAAATCAAAACTACAATGAGGTATCACCTCACACAGGTCAGAATGGTCATCATTAAAAAGTCTATAAATGATAAGAAACTGCTGTATAGCACAGGGAACTCTACTTAATACTCTGTAATGACCTATATGGGAAAAGAATTGAAAAAAAAAAAAAGCAAGTATATGTATAACTGATTCAATTTGCTGTACTGTGCTGAAACTAACAAAACATTGTAAATCTATTAAATGAAAAAGTAAAAAAAAAAAAAAATAAACAGTAACAAGTCAGGTTAAAAAAAAAGTCTACACATAACAAATGATGGCGAGCGTGTGGAGAAAAGGGAGCCCTCCTACACTGTTGGTGGGAATGTAAATTGGTACAGCCACTATGGAGAACAGTATGGAGGTTCCTTTAAAAACTAAAAACAGAGCTGCCATAGGATCCAGCAATTCCACTCCTGGGCATATATCCAGAGAAAACTCTAATTTGAAAAGATATATACATGCACCCCTATGTTCATAGTAGCACTATTTACAATAGCCAAGACATGGAAGCAACCTAAATGTCCATTGACAGATGAATGGATAAAGAAGATGTGGTACATGTATACAATGGATTATTACTCAGCCATAAAAAAGAATGAAATAATGCCATTTGCAGCAATGTGGATGGACCTAGAGATTGTCATACTAAGTAAAGAAAGCCAGAAAGAGAAACAAATGCCATATGATATCACTTATATGTGGAATCTAAAGTATGATACAAATGAGCTTATTTACAAAACAGAAATAGACCCACAGACACAGAAAACAAACGCATGGTTGCCAAAGAGGAAAGGGGAGGGGGGAAGGGATAAATTAGGAGTTTGGGGTTAGCAGATACAAACTACTATATATAAAATAGATAAACAACAAGGTCCTGCTGCATAGCGCAAGGAACTATATTCAGTATCCTGTAATAAACCATAGTGGAAAAGAATATGAAAAAGAATATATATATGGATTACTGAATCACTTTGCTGTACACCAGAAACTAACACAACATTGTAAATCAACTATACTTCAATTTTTTAATCTATTTTGTCTAATATTAAAATAGCCACTCCAGCTTTCTTTATATTTCTACTGAATTTCTGAAAATATATATGGTTGAGTCTTGCTATTTATCCAGTATGATAATATCTGCCTTTTAATTAGGGGTGTTTAGACTATTTAACATTTAATGTAATTATCATTATGTTTAGGTTTAAATCTGTCATTTTGCTCTGTATTTAAATAAATACTTACAAGTCATGTAAATACTGAACTTTCACACTGGCTTGGTAACAGCACTACCATTTAAGAAACAAAAGATTCCTTAACAAAAGAATTTTAATTAAGAACCATAGAGGGACTACACTGGTGGTCCAGCAGGCAAGACTCTGTGTTCCCAATGCAGGGGGCCCAGGTTAGATCCCTGGTCTGGGAACTAGACCCCGCATGCGTGCCACAACGAAGAACCCACATGCCACAACTAAAGATCCCGCATAGCGCAACGAATATCCTTGTGTGCTGCAGCTAAGACCCAGCACAACCAAAATAAATAAATACATAAATATTTTAAAAAGAACCATAGAAATAAACTGATGTTCTAAAACTCTCATTCTTGTCCCCAGAGGGTACTACAAAGAGATCTAATTCCATTAACTTCAATCAACTATGTAAAACAAATAAGAGATCATGATCTAAATATTTGTTTTCATAAAAAGCTCATTCTTTTTCTTAGCACACAATTATACTTTTTAAATGATGGTTTCACAATCAAACCTGCATGACAAAATGTTAACTCTCTAGACAAATTCAGCAGGACTTTGCAACCTACATTCCTTTTGGCCAGGTGTCCCCAACCCCCAGGCCGCAGACCAGTACTGGTCCGCGGCCTCTTAGTAACAGGGCCACACAGCAGGAGGTGAGCGGCGGGCAAGCGAGCAAAGCTTCATCTGCCGCTCCCCATTGCTCCCCGTCACTCGCATTACCTCCTGTACCATCCCTCCCACCCCACCTCCGTCCATGGAAAAACTGTCTTCCACGAAACTGGTCCCTGGTACCAAAAAGGTTGGGGAACACTGCTTTTGGCAACATTACCAAATACTTTTATTTTCTGCCTCACCTTACATTATGCACTCGCAGTCTGTGCTAAAAATTTATTTGTCACCTACCTTTTAGGATCACATCTAAAGTCATGCAATGAGGCCTATAAAACAGCAATATTTTATTTGCATACATAACCACATATCTACATTTTTTTAAATTAGCAAACAAATTTCAAAGTAACTGTTCTCCCCCAAACACCAAAAACCCAAGAATGTTGGTATTGAAATACCACTTGCCACTGAAAGGAACTAGAATTCCTTGGATAAATGTCTAAGTTTAGGTCTGGGATAGGAAATGATCAAGAGGAACCTGTAGAATTTTGTCATACTGTGTAGCAAGGAAGTTATCAGAGTTCTGTGAAAGGGCTCAGTAGCCAATATGGATAAAAGATGGGGTGAATTAAGCACTAACAAAGATAATAACTACAAAGTATTGACACATTAAATTTATGAGTTTTTAATGATATTAAAACACACACACACAGACATTGATCACTTTGGGCAGATGCTAGGAAAACAATTCATTATTTTGAACACTGATAAATAGAGGGAAAGAATTAGGCATGAATCCTTCCTTTTCTATAGAAATTGTAGCTCAGCATAACTTGAATAGACGATGATAGGAAGTTCTTCTTTCTAGAAATATTCCAACTAATAAGTGAAAAGAGAATACTAAAATTAGAAAATCACTTTAACTTTGCAATCCCTAATGAATTGACAGTTCCACTGAATGTTCATCTAAGTCAGATTAGAGGGAGCAAAAATCAGATATTATTTATTTCCCAACAGAAGCACGAAACTCCCATCATGATATAGTCTTACCAAAACATGAACTTAATTCTGATCAAGCCTCTAGCTCTAACTACCAAGTTGAAGGAAATACTGGGAACAGAGGGACACATTAACAAACACCTTTGGGAATGCAGTAACAAAATCCAGACTGTGGGAAACTACAGGGATATTACCTAATTTCTTCACCAACAGTAACAAAGAAAACAAGAGATAGAGAGGCAAACTACAGATGAAAAAAAATTTAAGAGACATAGCAACCAATTGCAAAAAGTTTGGATCCTGATTCAAACAAAAGAAATGCTAAAAATTTATATAAAATCAAGGAATTGAAAATACTTCTGAGTATTCGGTGATATTAAGAAATTATTGCTAATTATTGGATGCCATGACAGTATTGTGATTACAGCAGAGAAAGAGTCCTAAACTCTTAGAGATAAATAATGAACTATCTGCATATGAAATATTTTATCTTGAATTTTTTCAAAATAATCCTGGCATTGGGAGGAAGTAGGTAGGAATACAGGCCATATATGGATCATCATTCCGGCCGGTTGAGGAGAAATTAATTTCATTAAGCTAGTCTCTATACTTTTGCATTTGTTTGTAACTGTCTATGACAAAATATTCTATTAAATAAAATTCTGCTCATTTTATTCAAACTAAATGACAAAGAAATTGGAGGAAACAAATAATTTTGTGATAATCTCACAATACATAACAAAAGGAAAAATGGAGAGGTATGAAAAGGTGAAATGAAGACCTATGAAAATAAGTCTCCTCTATTTGGAAATATGCCATTTTCCTTGTTTTAAAGAGTGTAAAATGACCCTAGGAAGAGCTCTGATACTTGTCCTTAAGGCTGGTTTTCTCAAGGAAACAGAAGGTAAAGATATTAAGTAAAACCCCAAAACCTCTTCAGCAAACTTTAATGTACCAAGCAGCAGCTTTTCCTTTTAAATACACTTCAGCTTCCTCCATAAAACCTATCAATTTTATTTCCATTTATTGAATATGGTTAATTCTAGAAGAAATTTCTAGAAGAAATTTTCTGTCAAAACTACCTTACTCTATAACAATTCTAATTACCAATTTTATTCAAGAATATTTTATTTCCCAGGATGGCAGACATGATCCCTTATTGCATTTAATGAATGAACTGCTTGGGTCTTCTACATTTTTAGTGTGAGTGGTATCTCTCATGCAATTGCAATGAAAATACAGGAGAAGGGACATTCTTAATCTCTATATAAAAAAACATAAATTTTTAACACAGCAGTGAATTATACAATATTTTCTTTCTTCTATGCCCCCCAGTCCCATCCCAGAATATCATATTACAGATTATTGTTACAGTGACATATGACATATTTTTTAAATTTTGAGAAAGATGGGCAGTGAAATTCTACTTCAATTCTTCATGCCTCATCTTTTGCATAAACGACACCTACTTAAAATTTTAAAAATTGACATTTATATTTACTTTGAGAGTTTTCTTTACCTTAAAATTGGTCCCCCAAAAAGGGAAATCTATGAAATTCTGAAACTATATTTTATGAGAGACTGGCCTTAAAGACTGATATGCTTTTTCATCACCGCTACTTTATAGTATTATTCATGACACATGAATACCTTGAAGAGGTATTCAGCTATTTCAGAAACTATAGAAAATCAATAATAGGACTTCGCTGGTGGCGCAGTGGTTAAGAATCCGCCTGCCAATTTAGGGGACAGGGGTTCGAGCCCTGGTCCAGGAAGATCCCACATGCCACGGAGCAGCTAAGCCTGTGCATCACAACTACTGAGCCTGTGCTCTAGAGCCCATGAGCCACAACTACTGAGCCCGCGTGTCACAACTACTGAAGCCCACACTCCTAGAGCCCGTGCTCCACAACAGGAGAAGCCACTGCAATGAGAAACCTGAGCACCGCAACGAAGAGTAGCCCCCGCTCGCTGCAACTAGAGAAAGGCTGCGTACAGCAACAAAGACCCAACGCAGCCAAAAATAAAATAAATTTAAAAAATAAAATAAAATCAATCAATAAAAAATGTTACACAGGAAGGATACAACTAAAAGCATTTGGCCCTATGTCTTATCAACAGTGGACAGAATATATTAAAGAGTAGGAGTTAAAAGTTCTCACCTAAATGGAGCAAAATTTCATTTTGGGACTATATGCATGTATAATTCTCAATATCCTTTTAGAGTTTAATAAGTGCTCCAACAAAAGGTTTTTTTTAATTTAGTTTAGTGTAAAACCTAATGATAGATTCACTACTTACCCTAAGTCCCAATGAAACAATTTAGACAAAAAGTGATATTAAAGAAAATGAGGGTGTTATTAAAAGCACTTTTCCCCCTGCCTCCATGAAATTCCCAAGGAAAGATTTTTTTTCTAGGTTTCTTGTCTTAATGAGAACTCCAAGAGTTATTTTCCACAAAGTCTGTTATTTACAGATTTCACCCCCATTTCACCCTCAAAGATGACCAGATATTTTAAAGTATATACCTCAACATAACAATTCAGAAGTGAGTAATATGTATTATAGTTCCCTTGAGCTAATATAAAATTTTTCATCTATTTCTACTGAGAGAAGAAAACAAACCATTTTTCATATAGCAAGATAATTTTTTTTTCCACTGTTGCCAAGTGAAACATGGAAATGTCAGGTGTGGGGAGAGGAAAACAGAAGAGATGAAGGTCAGGTATCCCTCCCCTTTCATCATGCCACTTCACCTAAAATAAACGGAGCAGAGAGTGATACCAGCCCTTATTCAGAGAATAACGCTGACATCTCTAAAGTCATAGTAACAATATCAGAAACTGATGGCCTTTACATAAAACCGGGCCATCAATATGACTACTAATGACTTATTAAAACAAAGACATACTTTAAAATAAATCCAAGCTCCTTGTTCTTTTTCTTATTATGGGTCTCTCATGGGTATATAGCTTACCACTGATCAGAGAAAGGGATCAACGTATAAGAACATTTTTTCTTAAATTACTTTCACTCTTCCTGATCAACTCTTCCATCCTTTTGTTTTTAAAATATAAATCTGAAAAGTATCAACATAAATGTTCAACATACCATAAAAACCTATTTATGTACATGACTAATTTTCATAAAATCTCTATCTTATGTGAGACTATAGATAATTATTTATAGCATTTGGTAGGAAACATTTTTTTTTAACTTTACACTTTAGGTTAAAAACTGCCAACTTTTTTCCTTGGAGAGAGAATGAAATACTGTGCTTAGGTTATATTTATTTCTATGCAGACTCTAAACCACAAAATATATACATATGCATAAATGATTGAAACATTTAAATATATGCACAGAGTATTTTAAAAATCCAAATAATTATTTCTGATATAGATACATCTTGAATAATATGAGAAGATTCAGAGAGATTGAGTGTCTGCTATAGATTCAAAGAACAAATAATTGCTGAGAAGGGCTTTTCTTTTAAAGTTTTGCAAGGAGTCATCATCATTCAGGGTGGAATCAAGTAGTAGCTATTGATGGCCAAAAGTGTCAGATATCAACATATGTCCATGTCTTTTGTATTTCTTGTCCTTCCAGCCACACCACATTGCTTCCTTTAAGGTACAAATTCGAGGAAACTCCTGGTTCTACCGTTCAGTGGTGAGCGTGTGCTATTGAGAATGCTCAGGACACCCACCACAAAGGACAGGGGCACTGCAAGCTTTGTTCCAGGAGCGCTCAGAGATTCAAGCAAGCACCCATTGCATTTTCCCCCTTCTCTATTCTTGTCAACCTATAGCTATTCGTTACTTACTTTCTGTTGACCAAAAACTATTAGCACCATCCCACTTTGGACCTTTCTGTTACCTTATAAATAATTCCCCTTCAGTCCTCTATCCTTCATTAAGATAATTTTAAATAAAGCATTAAATAGTATTCATTATTGTTTCTTCTGATATTAACTAGTGGCCGTGTTTCCTAACACTCTTGAATCACAAGGCTGGAGGAAACCATGTTCTCCTAAAAAGCACCAGATCAGTGATTTGTGGTCTGTCCCCTAGGGTTAATACGCAGCTGGTGCTCATCCAGGAAACCTTACTTACTCTCTCTGTCATGCTTATGTTTTTGTGATCACCTTGAAATTTCGTAACTCTTGGTTTCCATAATCTCATTTGTGATTTATAGACTCACTCCACTTTTTCTCACTGTCCCTGGAACATTAATGTTTCTCAAAGTTCATATCGTTTACACGCTTCTCTGCTGTTTTTCTTGCTGGAGTTTACCTACCTCTATGGCTCAACCTAAATATTTATGCCTCCCAAATTTGTAGCTTTAAGCTACATATCATTCCTGATCTCCAGGTAAATATCACCAATTTCACAGGGCCAAATTCTCCAAAGGCCTCAAATACAATTTGCACAAAACTGAACTTTTCAGATTATTCCTTCACTCCTCCCCATTCCTCGCCTCAAACTCACACTCACACTCCCCCAACTTATCCTGCTCCTATCCTATTCATCCTCTAATTTCAATCAAGAGTAACGGCACCAATATCTATCAAGAAATCGGAGATATACCCTTGACTCTTAGTGTCACCTCATCTAATAGGTTTTCCAAACCTGTAAAGACTGGATAACATATGTTCTTCTTCCCCGCTTCCATATCTACTACCACTGTCTCAGCTTGGCCCTTCATCTGCTCTTGTCTGCACTATTGCAACAGCATCCTACCTGGTCTCCATGACTACAATCCCATCTCCCTGAAATTTACCTCCAAATCATCTCCAGAGTGATCCTTCCAAACTTTAAAGCTGAGAACATTTATCCTTCAAGGATTCCTCATGTATAGGATCAGTTCAGAACTTCCGCATGTCACAGTAAGCCCTTCAAAATCTTTCCATGGCCGCTGTTCCTTGTTTTCATCCAACCTCTCCTTGTACATCTACATGTGGCATCTTTATTCAGCCATAATTGTGTTTCCTTAATGTACTGTGCTATATTTTTGCACCTACTGTTCATTCTGTGTGGCATGTCCTCCCTTCTACTTCTCTGCATCCAGCAGGAATTGACTACTTTATGTTTCTGTTTTCTGGCTCAGTAACAAGCCAGTAATGTGCCCTTTCTGTCTTGGCTTTGGAACCCTTCTTCTGGAACTTCTCTGATGGATACACTTTGGTGAGTACAGCCCAGTGCTTCCAGTCTAGATTTGGCCTCAGCCAGTTGGGTAATGGCTAGATCTCCTGGCAAAATTCTTATTATTCTTTCAGCCTCAGCTCAAACATGATACTCCTTTGTGAAGCCATCCCTGATCTTCCCAGTGTCAGTAACTCTTAGGCTTTAAATAAATTCTGTTATATAGCTTTCATAGTGTTGTAACAGTGTTTACTTGTCCCCTTCATTAGGTTATAAGCTCTTTAAAGGAAGAATGTACTACTGACATTTATTTTACATGATCGATACCAAATAATGTCAGGAATACAGTAGATGCTTAATGCTTAACACATAATGATTGAAAAAATATATTTTTCAGTGTCATTTTTCTACAGTGAATATTCCCTTAAGACTAAAGACATTCATGTTTCAATACGCTGGAAGAATCTCATATTTAATCTTTGAGATTAAGATTATGGTTTCCCCAGGTTTCTGTTTATTCTCTCCAGTTTCTGTTTGCTTGTTGTTGTCTTACTCCCTTTTACCTAATCTTCTTGTTTTTATTTGCACTAAATAAATATTTATTGAGTGAATTAAAGAAATAGTAACTAAATGACTGCATTGATTTAGTAGTAAACATTCAATCATCTCACTATATTTCCATTTTCTTATGAATAAACATGGGCAATAATCTCTGTTGGAGCTTACGGAAGATCTCCAGGATATTTAAATGAGGCCTGAGACTCCTCCCTATTCTCCAACCCCATTCTCTAGTGATTTACTTCTTCTCATGGGAATCAAGATGGTGACCACAGTCTACCTTTCTTAAGGTACATTAAGGCACATATGTCCTTGTCAAGCTAAAGCTTGTCTGACCATAACAAATATGGTGAATTATGGAGTGAAAATTTCCTTTACCCCAAATTCCTCTGTTTGAAAATTATGCTCGTTTGCTCTTTGAGAATATGTGATTTTTATGGAAGATTAGAGAAAACTGCTTTAGAACCTAACATCAAACTTTTCACAGCAAGGTGGCTAAGAGCACAGGCTAAGAAGCAGCCTGCCTGGACTTGCATCATTTCAAGCCACAAATTGTTAGCTGCGCACGGCAGACATTGTTGGCCACCTCTCCAGAGGTTAATGGAGAGGTTAAAGCCCCCTGCCCGTTAATCTTCCTTGTTAACAAAGTCCTATTTTGTTCACTTTCCTCTGAGGGTCTATTTCTATTTCTATTTCACCCCAGGGAGTGAGTCTTTGGAGTAGGCCAATCCTGTGGGATTTTTCTCTTTTCCTGGTGATTGGTTTAGGCCTGAGCATACAATGCGATTCCAGCCAATGAGACATCAGCACAAGACTGCCTGTAGAGTTTGCAGCAAGGGATTCCTCTTTCTTAAAAAGAGAGCGGAGAAAAGGGCTTTTCCCTTTTTCTTTCTGTCTGGTGACAAAGTTTTCTGCCTATGGTAAATAGGCAACCATATATAGGAAAATATAGCAACCGTCTTAAAGGGCAGCTGGTCTAGGAGGGCAAGACAATTTGCTAAAGACAGTAAAGTAGACGGATGGAAAGAAAATGGGTCTTTGATGATGTCATTGACTTAATCAACCCTAGAGTACCTCTACCTCTGGACATATAGTTAGGTAAGATAGTAAATACCCCTATCGTTTTGTTTTCTTGTCATCAGAAGCATACTGAAATACTGTGTGGCCTTAGGAAAGTTTCTTAACTTCTCTGGTCTTCATTTGCCTCTTTTGGAAAAAGTAAATAAGTTAATTAATCCTCATAGAATTCTTGTGACAATTAAATAAAACGATATATGTAAAACACTAAAAAAAGTTTCCATTTATAAAAATTAGGGCTTCCCTGGTGGCACAGTGGTTGAGAGTCCGCCTACCGATGTAGGGGACACGGGTTCGTGTCCCGGTCTGGGAAGATCCCACATGCCGCGGAGCGGCTAGGCCCGTGAGCCATGGCCGCTGAGCCTGCGCGTCCGGAGCCTGTGCTCCGCAATGGGAGAGGCCACAACAGTGAGAGGCCCGCGTACCGCAAAAAAAACAAAAAAAACAAAAAAAAATTAAATAAGTGCTCAACAACTCAGCCGAGAGAAACAAAATAGGATAGCTCAAAAGAATAGGCCTCATACAGCATCAACCTAAAGGAGTTTATGACCCTGGAAGAAATAGATCAGAAAAAAGGATCCGGGTGACTTCCCTGGTGGTGCACTGGCTAAAGACTCCGCACTCCCAATGCAGAGGGCCTGGGTTCGTTCCCTGGTCATGGAACTAGATCCCACACGCATGCCACAACTAAGAGTTTGCATGCCACAACTAAGGAGCCCACCGGCTGCAACTAAGACCCGGCGCAACCAAAAAAAAAAAATCAATCAATAAAATAAAGCAAATATTTTTTAAAAAGTGCTCAAAAATGATAATTATTTTTGTCATTGTTACTATTAATGAATTTAAATATGAAACTCTATAGAATTTTTCTTCCCTGATGCCTTCAAAGGTTATCCAAATAGGTGAATAAATTATAAAAGCCAACATTTCTATTTTGCTATGCTATCTATTAAAAAAGCGAATTTAATTTTTATCCCTTGAATATTCCTCCTCAGTCTATATTAAATTTTTAAGTAAAACTAATACACAAATATCTCCTTATTAAAAATACTTACCCTCAAAAAAAAGAAAAATGATAGTAGTTCCAAAGAAGGTAAATTTTATGTTTAATATAACCTGAAAAATTCATATAATTACAGAGCAGAGAAAAATGAGTAAGTATATGATATAAACTACTCTGTCCCATTTCCACCAACGTTTTTCTATTCTCTATGTAGTGTTATTTTTGTTCTTATCCCAGATCTCTTAGAGGTGGAATCTTGCCAAGAATGCAAAAGTCTGTTCAACTCTGTAGTAGTTTTACAAAATTGGCAAATGTCCACAAAGACTTGAGGAAGGACCACCAAATTCAGCTGAGTTTTGAACTAAAGGCCCCCATAAAGTCAAGTTAAAATCTGATTAATATGGGGGAAACCAGAGAACTGACTCAGCAGTGGTGGCATAGGAGCACTTCTTCAATTTCTTTGATAAGTAAAGAATAGGAAAGGCTTCTACACTGGAGAGAGAAAAAACAAACAACTGTTTTAGTAGCACTGGGGTAAATGCGAGTAATCTTCTCTTCTGATGCATTTCCCTGATCTCTTAGGAAAAAAAAAAAAATTCTCCCAACAGCACAGGAAGAAAACTGCTTCTTTAACCCTCTGATGACAGAAACAAATTGTTTTTCAGCTCTGGGAAGACATTTGTTACAAATGTGCAAACCAGAACCTGTATCTTGGACACTGTGCAGAGATGTAATATCATATTTTCAGAGAATTCCAAAGTGATCCCTTAATAACACAAGAGGTTTTTTTTTTAAAGCAAAGCTCTATCTTGATGGTTTAACATGTATGGATTTTGTGTGTGTGATATCAAATGTAACTTTTAGTTTAAGCGTTGTTATTAATTTGCTGTAATTCTCAAAGTACCCAGGAGACTTTATTTTTATAGCAGTATAGTTTTTGAAAATGCTCACTCTGTTATTGTTTAATGGACATGTTTAAAGCCAAATATATTTAAAACTAAATAGCTACTTAGGTAAACTGGGCAGTACAGAAGGCTTGGTGACTGATCTAACCACTCTATGAATCACTCTTTTAATGCTATTTCCATACATGAAGATGTTCTTACAGTATTCATGAGCACTTCACATGCATCTATATAAATACAACATGCATAGTGAAAAAAGTAGGAGCTCTAAATAATTGATAGACCTAGAATCCAAATCCTGGCTCTGCCACTTAGCAGACATGAAATTGAAAAAATTATTTAATATCTTTTAGTGTCTAGGTCCTCGATTATAAAATGAAGACAATAAAAACCAATCTTAAAGGATCATCATAAGCGTTAAATGAGAAAATATACTGAGCACCTAGCAGAATATCTAGCAAACAACAGATGACCAATAATTGTCAATGTCCATCCCTCGCACACGTATAATAATAACAACAATGATAATAGTTCCAGAATAAGATGCAAATATTTTAAGAAATAAAAAAGTCTTTTCTATAGAATTTGTGGGTAACTTAGCATAACAGTAAGCTCTGCATACATCATCCAGATACAACAAAAAAACCAGAATGAATACTCAGATAAGTATCCACAAGCAATATTCCCATCAGTTCATTAAATTTTAACTGGTCATCTACTATGTGCTGGCAATATAGACATAAACGGCATTAATTCCTAAGACCATCAGGCTCACAAATTAGGAGAGAGATTTACAAAACTGTAAACATGCAAAGGCAGGTAATTACGTGTAAGTATGATTGCAGGATGGACATTCAATCCAGACTTGAAGGAGAGAGTAGAATTGAAAAACTTCCCAAAGGATATGACATCTGAGCTGAGTTTTGAAGGATAAGGAGTTATGCAGGTGCAGAAGGTGATGGAGAGTGGGGTTGAGAGGTGGAATGTGACATCTAGGCTAAGCGAGCAATGTGTGAAAGTCATGGAGTCATAAGAAAGCAGTCTGTATCCTGGGAATGCAAAGCGCTTCAGTAAGGCTGGAGCATAGGATTCAAACACACTTACAAGGAATATCAGTGTGACGCATAGCAATTTCATTTTTGGCAGGTACTAGAGTGGGAAGTTGCCAATGCTAGGTAACAGGGTCTTTTCTTTATGCAAGGCATGTGCAGTACTGGTAGCAAATAAAAGTGGCAATCTGAATGCTAAAATTGGCAGTACTACATCATCAGGACCACCCAATTTTTGGTCTTTTAAAGGAAGAGTGGCTATATATTTAAGGCATAAGAAAATTACCAGCATAGTAAAGAACAACTTCAATAAAGTATTTGTTCAGGTAAAATCAAACTGCACTCAAATTAGACAGCTAGACCACTAATTGTTAGAACACTAAGAAGTTATTAAAATTTTATGAATATAGCATCCAATGAAATACTTGTAAAAGAGAAACAAAATGCATTGAAATGGCTTTGGTCCAAAATCAAATTCACATGTTTAAATAAGATTCAAAATAATGTATAACATTTCTGTAACACTTAGAAACATAAAATTATACATCAGAAGCTTTCTTATAAATTATCTTATCCAGTAGATTTTAAACAGCAACTGAAAGAACATCTACATCCTGACTTCTGGGGGATTTGCTTGAACAGAAACAAAACAGATCTCTTTATTTTTCTCCTTTCCATTTCCAGAGATTACCGTAGGTGACAGATTAAACTCCGAATCTGAGATGGAATAAGCTACAGGAAAGTGTAACTTCAAGACCATGCCAAGACAGCCATCAAGTGGCAGGTAATCCATAAGACTGTTACTTTGAAAAAAGCATGGTAATGGACCCATTCCTTGTGCACTATTGACCTCTGAGTATGAAATGGTAGTAGGAGGGTTACAGGCATGGGAATCAGCAGGTTAGGTTATATTTAGGGAAATGTATTTAGTTAGTATGAATCTCTACTGTTCTTTAACACTTTCATATTTGGGAAAGGTGTCTGCGTGTGGATGTGTATGGGCACATGAGAGTGTTTGATCCAATATTTGGCCACTTGACAATCATAAAGAATGAAGGAGCAGAGCAATACTTTGTATTATCAGGGAGACTTAAAAAGGATATCGAATTAAGGTAGAAAAGCCCACCTAGACCCTTCTGCTGGAGCTTTACCACTTCACATAGTACTTCCTCTCCCATACTAAATTGAGTATTTCAGGCTGTGGGAACTGCTGTAGGATTCATGATATCAAAGACTTTCTTGTGTAGAAAGAAAGACAAATCCTAAGGAGACCAAACTCTATGGGGTGGGATTGGGCGAGGGCAGGCAGAGAGTCAAAATGTAGGTTTTCGTAGAGTTCCGTCAAAAGTCAAAACGTAGGCTTCAAGGGGCTTCCCTGGTGGCGCAGTGGTTGAGAGTCCGCCTGCCGATGCAGGGGACGCAGGTTCGTGCCCCGGTCCGGGAGGATCCCACATGCCGCGGAGCAGCTGGGCTCATGAGCCACGGCCGCTGAGCCTGCGCGTCCGGAGCCTTTGCTCCGCAACGGGAGAGGCCACAGCGGTGAGGGGCCCGCGGACCACAAAAAAAAAAAAAAAAAAAAAAAGTAGGCTTCAAGTCACAGACCAAAACTAGAAAATGAAGTGGGTGGAGCTTAACATTTTTAGTTCTTTTCATTTGAAGTAGGAGGATAGTCATAATATCAATTTAATATCTATCTTTTCTGTTCTAACTACAATTAATCATTCCTGTTCCTTGGGTGATGTTGATGAAAACTGTAGAAAGGCTGTGGAGATGTGAGGGGGGTCCAGCAGGGAGAAGGGTAAGATTCTAGGTAATAAAAAGAATTGTAGCTTTTCTTACAAAACCCCTCTGCTGAGGCCAGCCTCAGGTGCATCAAGGAATCAGTAGTTCTGGAATTCCAGCTCCTAATGTATCAATGTGAGAAGAAGCCCCAGCAGCACTTAGATCTGCAAAAGGAGGTCTAGAGAAGCTGCTGCCAAGATGATGTCTCAACAGTACCCCAAAAAACCCCCTCTGCTTAACATGTATCTTAGAGAAGGTGACCTTTGGGTTACATATAAAAAGGGATAGTTGCCCTGACTGAAGTTGGGACAAGTTCCAGTTACATATTTCAATTGTTGTAGATTGTCCAGACTTGCAACAATGGAGATGCCACACGTTAAGAAAGAGAAGAAAAAAACAAAACAACACAGAATTTCAACAGTAGAAAGACATCACAGAAAAATTTATGGAAGTGTAGACACATATCTAGTCATTCATTTGAAAGTATTTATTGAGAACCAACTACATGGGAGGCACTATGATAATTACATAAGGGGATATATAAAAGATGACTTAGACATAATCTGTTCTTTCAAGGCACACAAGTAACTTTAAGTTTTCAGTCCAGCATATAAAGAAGCTTAAAAGTTATCACTCTGTCTTCACAACAAGTAAAAAAGCTTTAAACAAACAGAAAAATCAACAACTCTAAAAATCTTTCAGTGATGTCAGGTCACAGGGCAAACAGCTACCCCAAATTAGAGAGATAGACAGGCAGATAAAGAGAATCACAACTTTCACAATTTACTGAAGCAGAAAACCACAAGCAGAAACCACCCCCAGAACTAGTGCCAGGGTAGGGAAATCTAAAGTATCATTGAAGAATTGCTGGAGACTCCGTATGGACAAGTCTGAGAGTTAAAAACTCCACAGGGAATCTGTTATATGGACACCCACATATTTCTGTTTTATCTCCAGGAGCTCTACCAGTTCCTCACAGTGAATATTGAAGAAAAATCCTCTCATGCTTCTGGCAGTGGGAGAGGAAAAGGAACCATTTTGACATATACCAGAGCATTCTGTTCTTCTTAATAAGGCCTGCCTTCAGGAGAAACAATTTTACCAAAGCAAAACCTGTTGGGGTTACAACAGAGCCTAACTAGAGAAAGGAAAACACCCAACTCCGGACCCCTTTAGCCATCCTGTCCCATCTAAGAGGAGAAAGAAAACTGAGACACACTGGTGAAATTGACAGTCCAGGGGCAGAGGCTCACTAAAGACTGAGATCTAATCACAGGGCTATAGAACACTTCCTCTCCCCCAACACCCTGCTACCACATTACTAAGAGCCTAAATACCACACTTCCCTTTTCCCAATACAACATGTCCACCTTCCAACAAAAAATTACAAGGCATACTAAAAGGCAAAAAATGCAGTTTGAAGAGAATAAGCAAGCATCAGAGCCAGAGTCAGAAATGGCAGGGATGCTGGCATTATCAGACCAGCAATCTTTTTTTAAACTATGACTAACATGCTAAGGACTTTAATAGAAAAAGTATACAACATGCAAGAACAGATGGATAATATAAGGAGAGAGATGGAAATTCTAAGAAAGAATCAAAAAGAAATGCTAGAAATCAAAACCACTGTAACAGAAGTGAAGAATGCCTTTGATGGGCTCATTAGTAGACTGGACATGGCTGAGGGGAAAAAAATCTCTGAGCTTGAGAATATGACAATGGAAATTTCCAAAACTAAAAAGCAAATCAAGAAAAGACTTTTTAAAAAGATCAAAATATCCAAGAACTTTGTGACAATTACAAAAATTGTAACATATGCTTAATGAGAATACTAAAAGGAGAAGCAAGAGAGAAAGGAAAAGAGGCAATATTTAAAGTAATAAGGACTGAGAATTTCCTCAAATTAATGTCAGACATCAAAGCACAGGTCCAGGAAGCTCAGAGAACACCAAACAATAAATGGCGAAAAAAACTAAACTTAGACATACCATATTCAAACTTCAGAAAATCAAAGATTTTTTTAAATCTTGAAAAAGCCAAGGGGTGGGAGTGAGGAAAACACCATACCTATAGAGAGCAATGATAAGAATTAATGCAACTTCTCAGAAAACATGCAAGAAGAAAGTGGAGTGAAATACTTAAAGTATTGAAAAGTCTGTACCCTTTGAAATTATGCTTCAGAATTGAATTCACCAACTTAGAATTCTGTACTTTGTGAAATTATCCTTCAAAAGTGATAGAGAAATAAAGACTAATCTCAGAAAAAGAAATTAAGGGAATTTGTTACCAGTAGACCTGTCTTGCAAGAAATGGCAAAATAAGTTCTACAGAGAGAAGGAAAATTAAATTGTTTGGAAAAGGAAGAGCATCAGAGAAGGAATAAGTGCAGATTAAATAAAAACTTATTTTTCTTATGCTTAACTGATCTAGCAGATAACAGCTTAGTTAAAATAAGAAAGAAAACTGAGACACACTGGTGAAATTGACAGTAGTTTAAAAAAAGATTGCTGGTCTGATAATGACAATAATATATTCAATGATGTACGATTATGTACAATGTACAGTATGTATGCTTATGTATAACTGAATTGAATGACAGCAAAGATACAAGGGATGGGAGAAAGGAATTAAGATTATTTTGTTAACGTAAGATATTCACACTACCCATGAAGTGGTATAGTGTTCTTTGAAAAAAGACTTGGATTAGTTGTAAATGTATATTGTGAACTCTAGAGCAAACACTAAAAAAAAAAAAAAAAAGTGAAAAAACTAAGTATAATTGATATGTTAAGAAAGGAGAGAAAATGGAATCATAAAATGCTCAATTCAAATCTAAAGAGCAGAAAAATTACAGAAGACAAAAAAAAACAAACAAGGGAGACAAAATCAAAAACAGTAACAAATATGATAGCTATGAATCCAACTATATCAATACCCACTTTAAATTTCAATGATATCATCACACCAATGATCATATAATAAAACAAGGCTCAAATGTATGTTAATGTATGTTATCTATAAGAAACCCACTTTTAATAAAAAGACACATAGATTAAAAGTAAGTGGATGGAAAAAGATATAGATATACCTTGTTAACACTAATCAAAAAAAGCGGCAATACCTATATTAATTTCAGACAGAGCAGACTTCAGAGCAAGGAACGTGATCAGGGACAAGGAGGGGCATTATACAATGATAAAGGGGCAAATACTCCAAGAAGACATAACAACCCTTAGGTGTACGCATCTAACAAAAGAGCATCAAATCATGTGAGGCAAAAACTGATAGCACTGCAAGGAGAAATAGATGAATCCACTATTATAACTGGAGACTTCAACACCCCTCTATCTGAAATGGACAGATCCAGCAGGGAGAAAATCAGTAAGGAAATGGTTGAATTTAACAGCACCATCAATCAGCTTAATATAATTGACATCCATGGATGTCTACTTTATCCAACAATAGCACATTGTGCTGTTCATCATTACTTATATTCATTACACTCAGGTGATGAAGTTAGTTATCTGCAGTGAGCATTGCAGACCCCCTAAGGCTATGCAAGAGGAATAAAATATTCTTATACTTAAGCCCACTATTTAGAGGCTGTAAAACTTCTCAAAGATCCCAATATTTATCTGACACCTTTCATGTGTAGGGCAGAGTATAATGCCTGATGTGTGGAGTGTTTAACTTTTCTCTGTTAACAAGAACTTTAATAAGGATGGAACAAAAAATAATTGGGAGCTAGAAAAATAAGGAATCAATGTTAGTGATACCAGATTTACTGACCCAAACCACAAACTTTTTGCCTTAAATTTAAATCTAGAGATCTTTGCTTAACATAGCAAAACCATATCATTCTATTAATTGTGTCCTTCTAAATGAAAATTCATTTTTCGTTATTTTCATAATCTGATCTATATAAAACCAACAAATAATTTACTAGCTTATATTAATAACGTTTGTTGAATGGATGAATAAATGATTAAGATGCTATGGTTAAATTATGGCAAAATAGGGCTTAGGTAAATTAATGGAAATACAAACAATTAAATATATTGAACTTCTCCCTAACAAAATATGTGTGTAGTACTACCTTTATTTGGGGGCCAAAGATTAAGAAATAAGGCATCTCACAATGACAAAGAAAAAATATTCTATTGATGATATTGAAATTGAAAACTGAAATTATTTCCACATTTGCGTAAAGAACCATGATATATTTATAATTATTCTAAAGCATTTGATGGGTCCAGCTGTTGTTCTTGGACCTGGGCCTGGGCCCTAAAGCCACCGTGGATTACTTCTGTCTCCCTAGGATTTCAACTTCATCTTTAAACCCCTGCACCTCCTGGTCGTTGTTCATGGCCTCTGACACACAAATGCAAACAAACAGGAAGGTAAGTTTATACAAGTTGAGGGAAGGATGTATAAAATCTACACGCTCCTTCAACCCACTCTCCTCAGCCCCAGAGTTTACAATGATGACCTTATACTAAATGTTCAGATTATGTTCGATTCAAGAAGAAAAAGAAATTCACAAAATGCAAAACTAGACATACAACAGGTAACACACTATGTTCTATGATCATTTTTATCATGCTGTTTCAGGCATCGACATGAACTTTAAAACATATCATATTAGTATTTTACTTTGTGTAAGAATGGTATTCTTTTTTAAATCTCTGCTCCCTATTTAATCAGTGTTTAATTTCATACAGGAAGATAGTTACTCAGCTTCCACTCCTGCTCCCATCCCCCATATATTTCTCAGCATTTTATACTGACTTAAATTTAAGGTTTTAATTAACATCCTAAAATGTAATGTTAAATTACACCATGCAATTATGTGGGCAATGTACTCAGTGGAGCCTAGACATTATTAGCTATAATCATTCACTAAAATAAAAGTCTAAAATATATGATTTTGTGAAATTTTCCATTCTGGCTACAACCTTTCTTTAATGATACATAAACTTTTTATTTTCCTGTTCTAAAAACAATTTTTTAAAGGAATATCACATAAATTCACAAAGACTTGAAAATTGAAATTGAAAAATTGAAAATTTTTCTTTATTTTCCTTCCAGAGTCTAATCTTTTATTGCTAGTGGAGAATGAATAGTTATTATACTTTAAAAAAAAAAAAGGTGTGTTAACAGTTGAAAAGTAATAAAGTTTTCCTTCTACTGTAGACACAACGATAACTGCATAGCCCATCTCAACTTGAATTGCTCTAATTTCTAAAGAGAAAGAATTCTACCCAAAATAGAACAAGCAAAACACAGACTTACATAACCAGATAATTCAGTTCTACTAATTCATTATCTTCTTTGGATAGAAAAACATAACAAAAGATTAAAAATACTGTTTTTATTCCCCCTTTTACTGTAACTGGGAATTTCTTGATAAATACACTTAACTGTGTTTGATACTTGGTTGAGTGGCCTGAAAGCTTGAAGTAGTCTATTTGTTTATTGTGCTTGCTTAATACTTACAGAATTTCTAAAAACAAAGAAAACCCCCATTTTCCCCCTAGAATAACAACAACAACAAATCAAGCAAAAGGATTCTGACATGTAATTCCACCAAACAGGACTCTGCTCTCCAACAGAACCAATGTCAACAGATAGGAGACTGCTTCCTTAACAGCTATCAAGGGGATGTTTAAACGTAAACTTTATTCCTACATGAATGTGTGGAAGGAAGGCAGGTAGCAGATTGCTATCCCTTAGGGAAAAAATCTTGATGATATGACATCACTAATGGTTACAAGGATTTTTTTCAAGGCAGTTGCTGTAATCTAGGTAGTCCATTCAATATACAGATTTATCCGCAGTGAAAGGGAAAATAGCTTCCTCAGGAAGTCACACTTCTAAATTACAAGAACTTTGTGCTAAGTACAGCTGGCAGGGTGCTGAACACCCAATTTCTTTCAATGGGTATATTTTCATGCTCAGTCTGAAGCTGCCCTGAATGAATCTTCAAAAAATTGAGACTAAACAGGCAATTTCAATACATCTTAAACAAAGTGTTTCTGGAGCATAAAACTCAATGTTTCACTTCATTTCTCTATGAAATTATTAATCTTATGGGTTTTGTGCCCATGATCATCGGCTGAGAAGGCTAGTAGTTGTTAGAACAGGTATTTCAACATCATTATTATTGCTGTCATGGTTATCAATTTTCAGCACTTGGAATCAGTAATCTATGTCCATTAAAGAGTTAACTGGAGATGGAACAGCTCCGGTAGGAAAAAGGTGACAGCTGCCCCACTTTGGAAGCCCCAGAGGGCTGATAAGATGAAAATTGCAATTGATAGTAGATATAAACATAGAAAGAATGACTAACTGAACATGGTTTCAATATCATATAAAAACAACTTTTGCCATTTTTCTGGTAAGATTATTAAGTAAGCAATATTTTGTGACTTTAAAAATACTACTGGTGCTCCCCTGGTGGCGCAGTGGTTGAGAGTCCGCCTGCCGATGCAGGGGACATGGCTTCGTGCCCCGGTCCGGGAATATCCCACATGCCGCGGAGCGGCTGGGCCCGTGAGCCATGGCCGCTGAACCTGCGCGTCCGGAGCCTGTGCTCCGCAACGGGAGAGGCCACAACAGTGAGAGGCCCGCGAACCGCAAAAAAAAACAAACAAACAAACAAAAAAAAAAAAACTACTGTGGGGACTTCCCTGGTGGCTCAGTGGTTAAGAATCTACCTGCCAGTGCAGGGGACATGGGTTTGAGCTCTGGTCCGGGAAAATCCCACATGCCGCAGAGCAACTAAGCCCATGCACCACAACTACTGAGCCTGCACTCTAGAGCCCACAACCCACAACTACTGAGCCCGTGTGCCACAACTACTGAGCCCGCATGCCACAACTACTGAAGCCTCTGTGCCTAGAGCCCGTGCTCTGCAGCAAGAGAAGCTGCCGCAATGAGAAGCCTGTGCACCACAAAAAAGAGTAGACCCTGCTCGCTGCAACTAGAGAAAGCCCTCATGCAGCAATGAAGACCCAACGCAGCCATAAATAAATAAATAAATTTATTAAAAAAAATAATAATAATACTGTTGGGCTTCCCTGATGGCGCAGTCATTGAGAATCCCCCTGCCAACGCAGGGGACATGGGTTTGAGCCCTGGTCTGGGAAGATCCCACATGCCACGGAGCAACTAAGCCCGTGCGCCACAACTACTGAGCCTGTGCTCTAGAGCCCGCGTGCCACAATGACTGAGCCCGCGTGCTGCAACTACTGAAGCCCACGCGCCTAGAGCCCATGCTCCACAACAAGAGAAGCCACCACAATGAGAAGCCCATGCACCGCAAGGAAGAGGAGACCCCACTCGCCGCAACTAGAGAAAGCCCACGCGCAGCAACAAAGACCCAATGCAGCTATAAATAAATAAATAAATTTATTTAAAAAATACTACTGTGGACAACAAAATGTTGCTCACTATCAAGCCATCAGCCACTGCAGCCAGACAGTTTGCCCTGAGGGGAATTCAGGATGGAGAAAACCAGGATACTGGCCCTAAACAGTTATGATGAATATCAAAGGAATAATTTCAATACTCCAGACTCTTGCATCTTCCCATACATAGAAAGGCACTAAAATCATTAACTTGAGATGTCCGTTTTTTGTGATTAGCAGTAATCTTTTGATGTTCAACTACATGTTTGTTTTTTCCCAGCAAAATCTCCTATATCCTGGCTCTTCCCTTATCTCTCTGGAAAAGTCTCTCAGTGTTATCTGAGAGGCTTTATCCCAGCCTACAGTCCTCAGTAAGGTCCCCGAATAAAACATAACTCTCAACTTTTAGTGTGCATTTTTTTTTCCTTCAGTCGACACTACCTATTAACGGTTCCTCTTTTGAAGGAAACAAAAAAGGTGGGAAGGGATGCACATAATAACTCCAATTCATATTCCAACACAAAGTCTCGTTCTCATTCGCCAAGCTCTATAATTAATTCCTATGTGCTTTGTTGTGCTGTAGTATTCTTTTTTAGGAAGAAAATGTATATACGGGAAAGTTTCATTATTTTGCTAATTGAAATGAAAAGAAGTTTTAAAACTCCAGAATTTTTTCATAAGTCTTGTGATAAACAAGAAAGTAAAGCACACAAATGAAAAACATACTTTCTTGATACATGTTGACATTCTTTCTAAATCAAGATAAGTTGACTCATTAGAGGCCAAATTCTTTCATTTTGTGTACACCTCCTTTTAAATTGAGGCTTTCAAGGAATCAGAACATATTTGCAAACAGTGAAATTCACATTTTAAATTCATCTCTGGAAACAAGAAGGTAAAACAAAATTTCCTAACCTGGTCTGCTCTGATTTGAGAAAAGAATTCAAGAATATATCATTACCATATCACCATGTCCAGTACTGACAGCAAAAACAAAACACAATAATGACATTCGATTGTAATATAAACTCAAGTTAGTGCATGTTTTAATAATATTCCAAAGTACAGCAGCTCTTCTTGTTTTAAGGACAAAAGAAACTAAATTATACCAGATATCTGCTACAGTCTAACACAAAGTCTATTGCATTTATTCCAAATAACCTGATAATTTTCATTTTAAAAGCTATGGGATTCTACCTCACAGGATACTTCTCTCTTCATTTCTCTTTACATTCTCACTTTCTGAAGTCATGTTTTCATTCATTAAAGAATTAGATGAACATGATAAGAGAAATGGAGAAAGAGAGAAAAGCTTCAAAATACTGAATAAGAATCACTCATGATCAGTCAGAACATTTCACTGGTACAGCATATAATTTCCTAGCCATAAAATATTTTACAGTGCTTTGATACATTTGAATATTAGGGCCAGTTCTTCATTCCTGAGTATGTGCTGCTCAAATTAAACATCTATAAGGCACAATGAAACCTCAACATTGCTTAGTCATATTTGGTCCACCATTCCTTCCAATACTCAAAGAGAAGGTTAGTTATTGATGCCTAAATAAGTTATAGTTGAAACAGTGTGCTAAAGTAGAAAAGTCATTGATTTTGGATCCAGAAGTATGTGGCACAGAAATACAGCTCCATCATTTATTAGTTGGGTGACCTCAGGTAAGTTACTCTCTAAGCCTTAGATTCCTCATTGAGTAAAAGAAAAAAAAAAGGACAGTAAAACCAACCTCAGAGGGCTGGTATGAGGACTAAATGAATTAAACGTCACTTAGTACTCGGTAAACAGTAAGTGTTAGTTCTTTTTATTTGAGATATTGTGTATTTATATTATGTACCTATATATTGATACAACATGGATCTAATTAGTAAAGAAATACTATTGAATGTGATGATGGTGTGGTGGCCATGATCAGCATTTGAGTGGGAAACAGTGTAGATTGATCCTGTACACACCCCGAACTTAAACACAATTCCCAGGCACCTGTGTAACAAAAGGTAGGTATGGCAACACTCATACCGAATGTTATTCAGTTTAAGTGATTTTAAATCTTGTGTAAAAGAAACTTAAATAGAATTGACATTGTCAAAAATAATGAGAAATGACAAAATTACTCCCTTATATGCCTCCTTTGGTATCTAAAGATTTGCTGTATTCTATTCTAGCAACTGAGTACCACCCACCTCTCCAAGGAACATCTCTGCCAGTAAATCATGGTAGGGACTCAGCTTTGCAGTCATCTGTATGCCAAATGGTATTTGGCTTCTCTGTGCCTGAAACATGCTTGAATATCTATGGTTAAGAGCTTGGCCTTGTGGGACTTCCCTGGCGGCCCAGTGGTTAAGACTTCGCCTTCCAATGCAGGGGGTGCGGGTTTGATCCCTGGTTGGGGAGCTAAGATCCCACATGCCTCTTGGCCAAAAAACCAAAACATAAAACAGAAGCAATACTGTAACAAATTCAATAAAGACTTTAAAAATAGTAAAAAAAAAAAAAAAAAAAAAAGAGCTTAGCCTTGGCCAGGGAACATCTACTCTAGATTGAGAGTTAACCTAGTCCTGGGGACTGAGCATGATGAAGCTGTTATCTTGCTGTGCATCCCAGAGTAGGTCAGGGACTTTATATTAGTGTAGGACTAGAACAAGGGCCCACGGTACACTGGAGGAAACCTCACAGCGGTGAGTTCAGGGGACTGTCTGCTATCTAATCACCAAAGCCTCCTGTGGAGAAGAGAGGATCAGAGAAACTGGTACCCAAGTTCCCTTCCAGCTTATCTGCCCAGGACCAGTACTACTTTTAGAACATTAAAGCCATAGTAAGAAGTACGTTGTGCTATAACTACATGTGAAACTGGGAGCAGGGAGAGTAGGGGATTCCCAAACTGGGGAGCATATAATACACATATTCCAAGGCTAAGGGGGCTTGGAGATGTGCATTTTATGAAAACTCTTCAGGTGATTTTGATGTACAATCAAGTTTTGGAATAACTGAAATAAAGCATGTTTTTATTCAGTTGTATCTCCCCTGCCCCTGTTTTGTTTTATGTTGAATTGTGATGAAATACATATAACATCTTAACCATTTTTAAGTGTATGTTCAGTGGCATTAAATACATTCACATTTTTGTGCAATCATCACCACCATCCATGTCCAGATCTCTTTTCATCTTGTAAAACTGAAACTCTGTACCCATTAAATAACTTCCCCTTCCTTTATTTAGATGTATGTATCTTATTTTGTCAAATAATCTCTATAATTTTTGTGTAATTTTCACTCATCGCAATTTCTGTGATCAAATCTAACATATATTATAAAACTTTTCATTTCTTCAAAAATAAAATGTTCTAGAGAGATAACACAAAAATGTTCAGAGAGGACAATTTACGATTAACATAGGCGAAATATGAGTTAGATGGTGATTATCTGATTTGATGACACTGAAATCTGGGCCAAGCTGGGTTTTGATTTGTGAAATTTGTCCCATTCCCTTGAAAGATGTCAAATGTTATCGTCTCACCTACATCATGTGACAACATTTCTGCTAATAAACCACACCATATTTCCATTCCTGCTGGACTGTCATACTAAAATGACAAGTTATGGGAGATTATAGAGTTGGCCAAGTTTACTAAGCCCTTCAGGGAAAGTCTCTAAATTATCCTTATCTCTTAAAAGACAAAGTTGTTTAAGGATAAAAAACTGTGGAGTTCTGAGATGAGATAACAGAAAATTCCTTGGCTTCACAAAGCAATTATTTATTAAACCCATATTTCCATAGAACATACACATTTATAAATAAAATCCCTTTAGATCATACAGACTAAGATAGGCCATAATGATGAGGATGATTAAAGTTAAAAACAGGAGCATTTTAATCTTAATTCTGTTTCAGCCTAGTGTTTATTTATATAATATTATGTTGTACTGTACACTGTAATAGGCCCTAAAAGGTCACACAAAAGACATGCACCATCCTTGCTTTAAAATACTTAAAATTTAGTTGAGAAAACAGAGCATACACTAAAAAAGGTAAATAATAATAAAAGATAGTCTATAGATAGATGTCAAAATAAATGGTAAAAAAATATAAGAATTCAGGCCAGAAAGACAGTAATATAGGATGGAGTGTTCATTTAAGTATGATTTTCAGGAAGTCGAAATTGTGCCGAATCCTGAAAGATGAATTTTTATAGCTGAAAAGATGAAAGAGAGAAGCAAACAAGAAAATAAGATTGAGCAAAATTACAGATACGAGAAATAAGATGTTGGGTTCAAGCATATAGGTTAAGAAGGAAAATCTGGCTTTCATTGGTGGCCTTAATTTAGAGGAACCATAGGGGAAAGCATGGTAGTTTCAATGATATTAATATGTGGGCAAAGAAGAAGGACCTTAAAAACTAATTGAAATATTTGAACTTTACCCTGTATACCAGTAATCACCAAATATTTTTGAACATGTACCCCTTTCAATTTTGAACCTGCATTCATAATGTATTTATATTTATTTATAAATTATATATTAGTGAACCACTAATTTATAATTCATATACAAAGAGTTGAGATTTTAAAAGAATATAAAAAACATAAAAATAATTTTAAATATCTTGCTAATCATGACAGTTTCATACTATCACTACTTAATATCTCAAGGCACAGTAGCTACTGGGGGTGCATTGCTGCATAACGGTAGTAAATAAAAGTCCTTATTTCACTTGATCTTAGCCAGAAGGCTGAGAAGTGATGAAAGTTCATATTTCTAACAATTTAACATTTAACCTTTAACATTTAACAATTTAACATCTAACATTTAACCTTATATGACAAAGTGCTCTTAAGAGGGGATAAAGAAATAGCTGTGCCATTTTTCAAGACTTAGAAAGAAAAAACTAAAAACATCTCAGTAATGTTTTTGTTGGAAAGAATGTTTTGGATACACTAGGTTAAATAAAATATACCATGACAATTAATTTCACCTGTTTCTTCTTACTTTTTAAAGTGTAGCTATTAGAAAATTTTCAATTGCACAGGTGGATAGCATTGTATTTTCATTGTACTGCTCTAGACACTGAAGTGGCTGAAATGTGAATGGTGATTGAAAGCAAGATTATTCTGAATAAAGTTTTAAATATACTGTTGTATTCACTGCCTGATTTAATCAGATTATCTTTCACTGGGCATATATTTTGTTTTTTCATATCACAAATTCTATGGATATTCAGTGGGAATATACAAGGAAAAGAGACAAGGGGAGTCTATGAGAATGGTACAGGGAGTTGAAAGATACAGCCAACCAGGACAGCAAAATCCTTCCTCTTACACATCATGATCAGATATAATCTGTATTTGGGAGATGAAGAGTGGGGTGCACAGAAAAAGGCAAGACAGTACCTACTAAGGCAAAATCATCACCGAAGCCAGCCCTCCTCACCCCCACCTTCACCAGGAGCTCAGCCAGTGCACGTGAATAGTGCCAGTATAAGACCAGACACGCTGCAGTGACAGATGGGGAGCATGTGTCACTGCTGGACAATGTCAGCACACTCACCAATGACATCATTCAATGGAAGACAGAGGGGCAGAGTGATGCCTCCAGCTTCCCCTATTATCAAGCTGTCATGGAGTCAGATAGGGAGAAGCAGTATCCTTTGAACGAGATAAAGGTCGCTAAGTTGATCAGAACTAGATTTGGAGACTCAGGTTGCTGAAGAGTGTCAGTGAGGTTTTAAGATTAAAAATATTAGATTTGAAAAGAAAAATGAACGGGGATAGAGGGATGGCTAGTTCACAAATGCATCAATAAACAGTGGTAGTGAGATAAACAGTGGTTGGTGCTTATTTGAGCAGCAGTACATCACGCAGGAAAAGCCATTAGACTTTAAATAGTCTAGAGTCTCTCTCTCTATATAGTTTTAGGTTCTTATTGCAATTTTGCTCCCAGATTCTCAAGAAAAGTTTTCAGAAAGGCTACTTGCAACATCCTTTGAAGAACTAACTTCTTGGAACCTAATACTGCCAGATCGGCCATGATGGGTAGGTATGAAATAAGGGTCTTATTTCAGATTTGCTATTACCCACTTTCATTCTTCCCCCCGCCCCCTCCGACCAGGGATTGAACCCGGGCCCTGGCAGTGAAAGAGCTGAGTCATAACCACTGGACCCTCAGGGAACTCCCAGCCCACTTTCATTCTTGACAATATGTAAAAGAGTTTTAATTTAAATAAGATCTCAAAAAGTTTAGTAATTTGATTCAATAACCACATTTTAAGTAAATTATATCGCAACATTAATTTAACCCTAGAAACTACTTTTTAAAGTAAAAGAAGAAATTTTGCTCAGCAATTAGGAAAAACCTATTGAACCAAAATAAAGGTTTTGATATATTGGAGTGTGTTTTGGGGGGTTATGCATTATCCTCTGAAAATAAGGAATCAATGGTACAGTTTTGTTTTGTTTTTTTCATTTTTAGGAGACATAAGATTTGAAACAATAACATTCAAATCCTCTTCTAATAACATAATTATTTAAACCTTCCAGGGTCTGCCATTACTTTGTGGAAATACATTCTGTTTTCACTTTTTCAGCTGAAAATACTGCATAGTAGTATTTAGAGCTGTGAGGATTCATGCATGGTGATATACCATGCCACAAAAATAGGAGCATTAGTGTTACATGTTCATTTACATTTGTCCTAATTAAATACTTCATTTGTGAACCTGACTTTTTCCTCCTGAAAATGACTATATTCACTGTGGTTTAGAATGACAACTTTTAATAAAGAGCCCATTTATAATATTAATTAGTAAAGCATCTACTACCATTAGACTAGAGCCATGGACCTATCAACAGGTCTATTCTACACTCCCAGTTTCAAAGACAAGATATAATTCCTCTCTTTATTGACATGATATTTAGTATGAAATATCTGTAAGGAAACTAACTTTACAATTTTAATTTGTGCAGGTGTTGGAGAAATAACACATTTTGTAATTATATGACATTAAAGAAAGGTTTGCTCCTGTGACCCAAGTAACAGAGGTTAAAATTTAACTGAAACACTAGATCCTATTTTAATATTACTTTTTACTACTGTCCAGTACTTTTTAGTATTTACTATTATGACTTACAGGGTTTTTTTTTTCATAACTCTACCTAATAAATGTTTGCACATGAGGAAATGTTGGAGGAAGAAATACCCTAAGAACAAATTAAGAAAATACTAAGCAGAGATTCAATTATTCACCAAGAAAGAGTCTAACTTCTTTAATGTTTATCAAAAAAGTCTCTTCTTATCAAAATGTTCATGTAACTATCAATGGCTATTATATCAACCCGTATTCGCAAAATAATATAAGACCTATGGGAATAGGAATTTTTTACCTTTTTAAAAAATTATTACTGTAGCAATCTGTGTACAAAGTGATGATTGGCACACAGTAGGTATGCAATAAAAAGTTTTAAGTGAAAGAATGGATAAACAGCTTAAATCTATTAATTCACCTTTTCCTTCAACAAACATTTATGAACATACAGAAATATTTACCATATAGACACTAGAGATAAAGATGAATAAGACATGGTCCTCAACCTCGAAAAAACTCTCAGTCAATGGAAAAAAAATAAAAACTGATAATAATAGTAAACACATGCATGTGCAATGATTTCAATTTTCACGAAATTCTATGTGCACACTTTGAACACACGGAACACATTGATCTTGTGAGGACTGTGGGGAGAGAGATGTGGGTCAGGAAATGTTTCTTGAAAGAAATGAGTATTAAATGATGAACAACTGTCAACCAAATAAAAAAGAAAGAGAAGAATACCTCAGACAGAGGGAAGCAGGAAGATGAGAAAAAGAAGGTAATGCTCAGAAAGGACAAGTTCCATGGGGCTGTGGATTAGATGAAAGGCAGAGAGCTGGAAAGGAAGACAGAGGCCAGATGGTAGAACTTGTTTTTGAACTTTTTCTTACGGATAATGGCGAGCCTTTAAAAGTCTTAAGTGAAGATAATAGGTTTTTATATTAGATAATTACTCTGGCAACTATGTAAAAGATAGATTAGACTGAAGGTGAAATGATATTCCAGTCATCAAGTAGAGCTGATAAGGGCTTCAACTAAAACAGTAGCATCTTCTAGCAAGAGAGCATCTCATTCCCACCATGCTTAGCACAGCAATTCTCAATCTCTGGAGTCTATTAGAACCATGTAGAGGCTTGTTTCAAACTACCCATGGCCCCTCCACTCCCTCTAAGGATTTTCCCTAAGGAGTGCACCCTTATTTCCAATGAGAATCACTGACATCATGACCTATTATTAATGACATCTGTAAGTGTGTCATAGTTCTCAGGTGTTTGGAGAAGAAAAACGTTGAAAACCATAAACCATTTAGAAGGTAAAATCACCGGGACTTAGTAATTAAATAAGTTCATGGAAGAGTGGACTCTAAAGTCTAGAATCATTGTGTGAACTGGACGCATATGACAGAGCCATCAACTGAGATAAGCAAGAGGGTGCAAAGAAGAAGCAAGTTTAGTCTTAAGTGCTTGCAGAACATTTGGGTAGAAAGGTCAACAGAGGTTGGAAGTAACAGTCTGAGAACTGGGGAAGAAATCTCAGCTGTAGACTTGAAGTCATCAGGATATAAATGACAGCTAAAATACAAGTAAAGGAATTTCTTGTAGACCAAGAAGAAATGGAGGGTCAAAATAGACCCAAGAGAACCTGTAGAGTCCTCCTTAGGGAGTGGGCAATGAGGAGCTCCAGAAGACAGCTAACAAGAAATTGCAAGGAAAAAAAAAAAGTGAAGAAGAAAAAGGAAAAAAAGAAGGAGGAAGAGGACCACCACTGTCACCTGGAGGGGCTCTTCTGAAACCACCAAGTAAGAAGAGTTTCAAAAATAAGTGGTGAGGGGCTTCCCTGGTGGCACAGTGGTTGAGAGTCTGTCTGCCAATGCAGGGCACACGGGTTCGAGCCCTGGTCTGGGAGGATCCCACTTGCCGCGGAGCAACTGGGCCCGTGAGCCACAACTACTGAGCCTGTGCGTCTGGAGCCTATGCTCCGCAACGAGAGGCCGCGACAGTGAGAGGCCCGTGCACCGCGATGAAGAGTGGCCCCCGCTCGCCGCAACTGGAGAAAGTCCTCGCACAGAAACTAAGACCTAACACAGCCAAAAATAATAAATTAACTAATTAATTTTAAAAGAATGGTGGTGATCAAGAGTGCAATGCAGTAGAATAGTTCAACTAGATAAGCATCTGGAGTCCCCTGCTTTGGGCAGTAAGCTGGTATCCTGAGCTTTGCCAGAAGAAATTCCATGGAGACTTAGAGGTAAGAGACAGGTTATATGAGACTGAGGAGTGAGTAGGAATTGAGGAAATGACTAAGGCACAAAGAGCCTACTCTTTGAGAAGTTAGAATACATTAATTCTTTCTTGCTGCACTGCTTCATTATTGTGTTTACTCACTAAAAAGAAATTGTTCTCATTTTCTTTCTTTGTTTTTATTTTTTTCACATCTTTATTGGAGTATAATTGCTTTACAATGTTGTGTTAGTTTCTGCTGTATAACAAAGTGAATCAGCTATACATATACATATATCCCCATATCCCCTCCCTCTTGCGTCTCCCTCCCAACCTCCCTATCCCACCCCTCTAGATGGTCACAAAGCATCAAGCTGATCTCGCTGTGCAATGCAGCTGCTTCCCACTAGCTACCTATTTTAAATTTCGTAGTGTATATATGTCAATGTCACTCTCTCACTTTGACCCAGCTTAAACTTACCCCACCCCACGTCCTCAAGTTCATTGTCTACATCTGCATCTTTACTCCTGTCCTGGCCCTAGGTTCTTCAGAATGCTTTTTTTTTTTTTTTTCAGATTCCATATATACATGTTAGCATACAATATTTGTTTTTCTCTTTCTGACTTACTTCACTCTGTATGACAACCTCTAGTTCCATCCACCTCACTACAAATAACTAAATTTCATTACTCTTTATGGTTGAGTAATATTCCATTGTATATATGTGCCACATCTTCCGTCGATGGACACTTAGGTTGCTTCCATGTCCTGGCTACTATAAATAGAGCTGCAATGAGCATTGTGGTACAATGACTCTTTTTGAATTATGGTTTTCTCAGGGTATGTGCCAGTAGTAGGATTGCTGGGTCATATGGTAGTTCTACTTTTAGTTTTTTAAGGAACCTCCATGCTGTTCTCCATAGTGGCTGTATCAATTTACATTCCCACCACCAGTGCAAGAGGGTTCCCTTTTCTCAACACAATCTCCAGCATTGATTGTTTGTAGATTTTTTTAATGATGGCTATTCTGACCGGTGTGAGGTGATACCTCATTGTAGTTTTCATTTACATTTCTCTAAAGATTAGTGATGTTGAGCATCCTTTCATGTGTTTGTTGGCAATCTGTATATCTTCTTTGGAGAAATGTCTGTTTAGGTCTTCTGCCCATTTTTGGATTGATATTGAGCTGCATGAGCTGCATGTATATTTTGGAGATTAATCCTTTGTCAGTTGCTTTGTTTGCAAATACTTTGTCCCATTCTGAGGGTTGTCTTTTTCTCTTGTTTATGGTCTCCTTTGCTGTGCAAAAGCTTTTAAATTTCATTAGGTCCCATTTGTTTATTTTTGCTTCTATTTCCACTTCTCTAGGAGGTGGGCCAAAAAGGGATCTTGCTGTGATTTATGTCATAGAGTGTTCTTCCTGTCTTTTCCTCTAAGAGTTTTATAGTGTCTGGCGTTACATTTAGATCTTTAATCCATTTGGAGTTTATTTTTGTGTATGGTGTTAGAGAGTGTTCTAATTTCATTCTTTTATATGTTGCTGTCCAGTTTTCTCAGCACCACTTAGAGAAGATGCTGTCTTTTCTCCATTGTATGTTCTTGCTTCCTTTATCAAAGATAAGGTGACCATATGTGCGTGGGTTTATCTCTGGGCTTTCTATCCTGTTCCATTGATCTATATTTCTGTTTTTGTGCCAGCACCATACTGTCTTTATTACTGTAGCTTTGTAGTATAGTCTGAAGTCACAGAGCCTGATTCCTCCAGCTCCGTTTTTCTTTCTCAAGATTGCTTTGGCTATTTGGGGTCCTTTGTGTTTCCATACAAATTGTAAAATTTTTTATTCTAGTTCTGTGAAAAATGCCATTCGTAGTTTGATAGGGATTGCATTGAATCTGTAGATTGCTTTGGGTAGTATAGTCATTTTCACAATGTTGATTCTTCCAGTCCAAGAGCATGGTATATCTCTCCATCTGTTTGTATCATCTTTAATTTCTTTCATCAGTGTCTTATACTTTTCTGCATACAGGTCTTTGTCTCCTTAGGTAGGTTTATTCCCAGGTATATTATTCTTTTTGTTGCAATGGTAAATGGGAGTGTTTCATCATTAGTATATAGGAATGCAAGAGATTTCTGTACATTAATTTTGTATCCTGCTATTTTGCCAAATCATTGTTTAGCTCTAGTAGTTTTCTGGTAGCATCTTTAGGATTCTCTATGTATAGTATCATGTCATCTGCAAACAGTGACAGTTTTACTTTTTCTTTTCCAGTTTGGATTCCTCTTATTTCTTTTTCTTCTCTGATTGCTGTGGCTAAAACTTCCAAAACTATGTTGAATAATAGTAGTGAGAGTGGGCAACATTGTCTTGTTCCTGATTTTAGTGGAAATGGTTTCAGTCTTTCACCATTGAAAACGATGTTGGCTGTGGGTTTGTCATATATGGCTTTTATTATGTTGAGGTAAGTTCCCTCCATGCCTACTTTCCGGAGGGTTTTTATCATAAATCGGTGTTGAATTTTGTCAAAAGCTTTTTCTGCATCTATTGAGATTATCATACGGTTTTTATCCTTCAATTTGTTAATATGGTGTATCACATTGATTGACTTGCATATATTGAAGAATCCTTGCATTCCTGGGATAAACCCCACTTGACCATGGTGTATGATCCTTGTGCTGTTGGATTCTGTTTGCTAGTATTTTGTTGAGGAATTTTGCGTCTATGTTCATCAACAATATTGGCCTGTAGTTTTCTTTATTTGTGGCATCTTTGTTTGGTTTTGGTATCAGGGAGTTTGTGTCCTCATAGAATGAGTTTGGGAGTGTTCCTCCCTCTGCTATAGTTTGGAAGAGTTTGAGAAGGATAGGCGTTAGCTCTTCTCTAAATGTTTGATAGAATTCACCTGTGTAGCCATCTGGTCCTGGGCTTTTGTTTGTTGGAAGATTTTTAATCACAGTTTCAAGTTCAGTGTTTGTGATTTGTCTGTTTATATTTTCTGTTTCTTCCTGGTTCAGTCTCAGAAGGTTGTGCTTTTCTAAGAATTTGTCCATTTCTTCCAGGTTGTCCATTTTATTGGCATAGAGTTGCTTACAGTAATCTCTCATGATCCTTTGTAATTCTGCAGTGTCAGTTGTTACTTCTCCCTTTTCATTTCTAATTCTGTTGATTTGAGTCTTCTCCCGTTTTTTCTTGATGAATCTGGATAATGGTTTATCAATTTTGTTTATCTTCTCAAAGAACCAGCTTTAGTTTTATTGATCTTTGCTATTGTTTCCTTCATTTCTTTTTCTTTTATTTCTGATCTGATTTTTATGATTTCTCTACTTCTGCTAACTCTGAGGGTTTTTTTGTTATTCTTTCCCTAATTGCTTTAGGTGTAAGGTTAGATTGTTTATTTGAGATGCTTCTTGTTTCTTGAGGTAGGATTGTATTCCTATAAACTTCCCCTTTAGAACTGCTTTTACTGCATCCCATAGGTTTTGGGTCATTGTGTTTTCATTGTCATTTGTTTCTAGGTATTTTTTTGGTTTCCTCTTTGATTTCTTCAGTGATCACTTGGTTATTTAGTAGTGTATTGTTTAGCCTCCATGTGTTTGTATTTTTTTCCCTGTAACTGATATCTAGTCTCATAGCATTGTGGTTGGAAAAGATACTTGATACGATTTCAATTTTCTCAAATTTACTGAGGCTTGATTTGTGACCCAAGATATGATCTATCCAGGAGAATGTTCCATGAGCACTTGAGAAGAAAGTGTATTCTGTTGTATTTGGATGGCATGTCTTATAAATATCAATTAAGTCCATCTTGTTTAATGTGTCATTTAAAGCTTGTGTTTCCTTATTTATTTGCATTTTGGATGATCTGTCCATTGGTGAAAGTGGGGTGTTAAAGTCCCCTACTATGATTGTGTTACTGTCGATTTCTCCTTTTATGGCTGTTAGCATTTGCCTTGTGTATTGAGGTGCTCTTATGTTGGGTCCATAAATACTTACAATTGTTATATCTTCTTCTTGGATGGATCCCTTGATCATTATGCAGTGTCCTTCTTTGTCTCTGTAATAGTATTTATTTTAAAGTCTATGTTGTCTGATATGAGAATTGCTACTCCAGCTTTCTTCTGATTTCCATGTGCATGAAATATCTTTTTCCATCCCCTCACTTTCAGTCTGTATGTGCCCCTAGGTCTGAAGTGACAGCATATATATGGGTCTTGTTTTTGTATCTATTCAGCCAGTCTATGTCTTTTAGCTGGAGCATTTAATCCATTTACACTTAAGGTAATTATGGATATGTATGTTCCTATTCCATTTTCTTTATTGTTTTAGGTTTGTTTTTGCAGGTCTTTTCCTTCTCTTGTGTTTCCTGCCTAGAGAAGTTCCTTTAGCATTTGTTGCAAATCTGGTTTGGTGGTGCTGAATTCTCTTAGCTTTTGCTTGTCTGTAAAGGTTTTAATTTATCCATCAAATCTGAATGAGATCCTTGCTGGGTAGAGTAATCTTGGTTGTAGGTTTTTCCGTTTTGTCACTTTAAATATTTCTTGCCACTCTCTTCTGGCTTGCAGAGTTTCTGCTAAAAGATCAGCTGTTAATCTTATGGGAATTCCCTTGTATATCATTTGTTGCTTTTCCCTTGCTGCTTTTAATAGTTTTTTCTTCATATTTAATTTTCCATAGTTCAATTAATATGTGTCTTGGCATGTTTCTCCTTGCATTTATCCTGTATGGGACTCTCTGTGCTTCCTGGACTTGACTGACTATTCCCTTTCCCATATTAGGGAAGTTTTCAACTATAATATCTTCAAATATTTTCTCAGTCCCTTTTTTTTTCCCTTCTTTTCTGGGACCCCTATAATTCAAATGTTAGTGCGTTTAATGTTGTCCCAGAGGTCTCTGAGACTGTCCTCAATTCTTTTCATTCTTTTATCTCTATTCCGCTCTGTGGTAGTTATTTCCACTATTTTATCTTCCAGGTCACTTATCCGTTCTTCTGCCTCAGTTATTCTGCTATTGATTCCCTCTAGAGAATTTTTAATTTCATTTATTGTGTCATTCATCATTGTTTGTTTGCTCTTTTGTTCTTCTAGGTCCTTGTTAAACGTTTCTTGTATTTTCTCCATTCTATTTCCAAGATTTTGGATCATCTTTATTATCATTACTCTGAATTCTTTTTCAGGTAGACTGCCTATTTCCTCTTCATTTGTTTGGTCTGGTGGGTTTTTACCTTGCTCCTTCATCTGCTGTGTGTTTTTCTGTCTTCTCATTTTGCTTAACTAACTGTGTTTTGGGTCTCCTTTTCGCAGGCTGCATGTTCATAGTTCCCGCAGTGAATTGTGCAAGTGCGGACCACAAATCTCTCTCCTTCCAGAACCAATGCCCCAAAGCTCCCAGGGCGGCTACGCCAACCACTGAGTCAGAGCTGTGGAGCCCCGATCCCCAGTCGGCCACCATCCAAGGGGCAGAAAACTTATTCCTTTCTGACTTGCCCATCCTCCAGGCAATGTCATTTTTTAAAGAAGAATTAAGCATTGAAGTACTGAGGCTGTCAAAATCATCAGAGCCGTGTGGTGACAGGGTCTTGGTGCTGCAGCCAGATGTCAGACCTGAGCCTCTGAGGTGGCAGAGCTAGGATATTGGACCACCAGAGACCTTCCGGCCCCATGTAATATCAGTCAGCAAGAGCTCTCTCAGGGATCTCCATCTCAACACTACGACCCAGCTCCACTCAATGACAAGCAAGCTCCAGTGCTGGACACCCCATGCCAAACAACTAGCAAGACTGGAACACAACTCCACCCATTAGCAGAGAGGCTGCCTAAAATCATACTAAGTTCACAGACACCTCATTTTTTTAATTAGAAAAGAAATGCATAATCACATAAAGTTTCCCCAATTGTGAAGCCAGGAAATACAAACTATTATGTCCACTTTTTCAATGCAAAAATTCTAAAACCACTTAAGAAGACTCCACCTAGATTGAAAGCAAGTACACTCCAACTAAAATCTTCTCAATTCTTGGCATAACCTGGCTATCAACTTGGAAAACAAGTGAGGACAGTTTAGATCAAAACAAGGACTGGTTTCTGCCAAACAATTGAAGTTTTGCTTAAATGAAGGTTTTTCCCCGTTAATCTTATCCTCTAAGCTCCAAATTTAATCTGCAGCATAGGTCTACATAGTAGGTTATAAAAATGAGAGGAGAAAATAGAATAAAGTTATATAAAATAGAAACTGGCTTTTTTTTTAAGCAACAAAATTGAGACGTTCCTCAATAAAGTATATTCAGAGGAAGTTACACATAGTGGCTCTCTGAGACATCCATATATATGACACCATAAGCTTGTTGATTACCTTGACCATACATTATGCATCTTGGTATTCATTCAGCTATTCACTCAACAAATATTAATAAGCATCTAGTATTGTGCCAGGCAGAAGTCCTAGTGTTAGGGATATAGCTTACAGTTGGCATAAAAGGCAATAAAATTTGTAAAGCAGTAATCTTAAAGTCTGACACATGCTAAAATTGAAGAAGGAACAAGAATTTTTAGTTTAATTTGGGGGAGTGAGAATAAATAGTCAGGAAATGTTTCCTGAGGAAGTGTACTTGAGCTGGAATCTACAGGACACAAGTGAGTTAGCCAAGTGAAGAGAAGAAAGTCTGCAGGCAAAAGAGAGCATGGAGCATTTCAGGAGCTGAAGGAAGTTTGATTTGGCTGGAGTCTCGTGTGAATGGAAACCTGGCAAGGCATGAAACTGGAGAGCTGGGTAGTTAGGGTCCAGATGATGTAAGCCACGTGTTGTAGGCGGCCTCTGAGAAAGCCAGAAAGATCCCCAGCTTGTGTAACCTTTAGTTCTGGGGCGTGGGCTGGATTATTGCCTCACTCCTAATGAAGAGTATACAGGCATAGCTCAAAGATACCGCATGTTTGGTTCCAGACCACCTCAATAAAGCGAGTACACAATAAAGCAAATCACACAAAATTTTGGTTTCTCAGCATATGTAAAAGTTATGTTTACATTATACTGTAGTGTATTAAGTGTGCAATAGCATTACGTCAAAAAAAAACAATGTATATAACTTAATTTTAAAATAGTTTATTTCTAAAAAAACACTAACCATCATCTGGGCCTTCAGGGAGTCGTAATCTTTTTGCTGGTGGAGGGTTTGAAATATTGCAAGAATTACCAAAATGTGACACAGAGACACAAAGTAAGCAAATGCTGTTGGAAAAACGGTGCTGATAGACTTGCTTGATGCAGGGTTGCCACAAACCTTCAGTTTGTGAAAAACAAAGTATCTTGAAGCACAATACAATGAGATATGCCTGAACAGCAAAAGTGAGGGGCTGCCACTTCCAAGACTAGGTTATAAAAACACTGTGGCTTCTGTTTTAGGTGTTGCCTCTCCTTCTGGATCACTCATCCATCTCTCACTCTGGGGGAGGCCAAGTGCCATGTCATGAGGCAGTCCTTTGGAGAGGCCCACGTGTCCTTTGAGGTTCACATGAGTGAGTCTGGAAGCAAATTCTCCCCAAGTTGCGCCTTGAGATGACTGCAGCCCTAGCTGACACCTTGACTGCAGCTTTGTGAGAGATCATGAAGTCACTCCTTGACACCTGACCCAGAGAAACTGTGAGATAATAAATGTGTGTTCCTTCTAGCCACTAAGTTTTGGAGTAACTTGCTAACACAGCAGTAGATAGCTAATATACCATGAAAAAAATTGGGTTGAGCATTAACCTAATGGAATGAGAATATGTTAAAGGGTTTTAAGCAGGAAAGAACAATAAACATGTCCCTATTTGCAATTTTAGACATTCTGTAAGCTGTCACAATAAGGCTGAAAGGATAACCTAGAACCATCCACGAAAATAAACATTTAAACAAGTAACAATTTCTGCTACAAAATTCTAGTTCTAAAGTTTAGTATCCTATATAAAACTTCCACCTCACTACTCAAATTAATGTCGACAGTCAACCTGATTAATTTCTTAAAAACTATAGAACTTCCCCCTTCCTCTTCAGGTCCACTGGCTCACTGTCTTCATTTAGGCCTCTATCATCTCCAACCTAGTTCACTGGCAATACCCTCCTAATCATTTCCCCACCTGAAGTCTGATGCCCTTCCAATCCATTCCCAACTACCAACAAAGCAGGTCATCTAAAGGAACTGTAAAAGGGAAGGCTAATCACATTCTATTCCATCAGATTATAGGAAACAATTTGATCTGCTCTGCGAGTCATACGTACACGTCAGTGACATGGCACCTTCCTCTTCTGCATCAGCTCCCAAATTACAAGTTGTTACACTACTCCAAATTTAATAGGCTCTCAAAACAATCTGTAGAGTGCTTAGTATAATTTTTCATCAGATTGAAAGAGCTGAACCTATTAATCAATAGGTAAGTTTGTCCTACATGAATCTCAAAGATGGAGCCACATATGGAAGCATTTTCAATTGTTCTCACAGCTTTCAAATATAAGCTCCAATTTAGAGAAATTAAAATACTGGAAAGAAAAAAAATTTTCATTCTTTTTGATCAGTGAAGCCAAACACATTTGGGAAAAAAATTTCAGACTCACATCTCATCAGAAAACTATTCCATTTACCAGCTTGACACCTCTGCGTAGCACTTCACAACACAGGATAAGTCCATGGCCCACTCGGGGAGACACAACTTTGTAAGTATTCAGAAACAAAGCAAGATTAGTACCTCAGGAACCATTAGCATTTCCAAAAGCATTATATGAATTGTTCCTGTGTGAGACATTTAATTGTAAAAAGGAAACTGATAATTAATCGCAGTCATTTCAACTGTATGGCTGTTTCAAGCAATATTGATGTCATAAAATCCTTTAGCCAAGTTACAAACTGTGAAGTGAATATGGAAAATTCCAATAATCAAGAAAGGAAAGGTCTCTTTCTTTTCTAAAAGCCAACAACCCTATCTATGCAATAAAAGTAAACAGAAGTGTTCAACTAAACTCTTAGCTTTTATTTATATAAATGATGTAGCCATATTCTGTGAAGTTTACTGAAAAATTACACATAATCATCTATTCTTAAAATTGCTTTCATTGAGCAAAACTCTAATCATCATTAGTCATTTCTTTTATAACTTTTGACAAGGTCAAATATTGAAGTTCAGAGGTACCATCAAGGTAGAAAGTGAAAAATATTCTTTTAAACCACTATGATATACTTCCAAATATGAAATAGCCCTCCATTCTACAGTAATACTAATTAGTCTGTAAGCTAATTCTGCAAATTGAAACCCTTTTCAAAAAAATTTAATAGTGTAAGTCAAAATTAATGTCAAAAAATCTTCTGTAACTTAAGTAAGCAATTAAAATAAATTATTCACTAATATTCAGAAATTTTTATGTTTACCTTGCTGTAAAGTCAGTTTAGAATGCTTAAAAAAAATCTTTTGAGTTTTTTTTTCTAATCAAGATTAGAATAACCATGATGAAGAAGTTAAGACAACTGTTAAGTAAACATATATTTTCTAACATTTTGAGATAAGTAATAACACCCCTATAAATACCACATAACAAGAAAAATCCATTTATGTCTTATTTGCAATTTACACTTCGCATAGATGGTTCAGAATCATAATAGCATCCACGGAGAGAGATTTAAAAATCATTATATGACAATATTTGTATAATAGAAAGTGATGGCTTAAATGCTACAATATGTTTCTGAGTATCTTCACATTAAATAGTAATTGAACAAAAAGCCCCCTGGTTCTGCTCAAGGGCAAGTCCCACAAAGCTCCTCATTATTGGAATTTCCAACTTGGAAGCCAAACTAAATAACAAGGAGTAATTTGCCAATTAGAACTTCCTGCTCTTTTCTCTTTATTCCTTAAACACCATTCAGGGGCTGAACCGGTCAAACACTTTTAGCTTCAAAACAGCAACTGAAAGGATTTAATTTGTGTCTCTCCAAGGTGAAGCTGTCAAGAGGCAGCCGTGATGCAGTCCATGTCCCCCTGCAGCAATTTCCCTTCAACACAGAGAAGTGGGTTTCCACTCTTGCAGAATATGGAGTTTCCTTTTCTCATTTCCCATTATTTCATTTCAATTAATGACCTCCAAATTTTATACTTGTATAACTACTGGGCTTAAGAAGCTTGAGCCAAAGTGTCTCTGGAATCTGTTAATGTCTTCAGACCAAACCTGTGTATATACCGGAAACAAAGAACTTCACAGGGGCCTGACACAGATTAGAATGAGGACCATGAAAGTTGTGTTAAACCCTAAACTGTGTGGCCCTAGACAGGATCACAGTATTCTCTTATTAGCGTAGGCCATGGCAAGAGAAGCGGTAAAATAACTTAGAGATCCTTGGCAACATTTGCATTTCTTGCCTGCATTTTCCTAATAGTAATCTGAGTCAACATGTCTTCTTGTTATTCAGTTTTAAATGCCCAATGATTAACAGAATTTAGATGCAGACTTTTAAATTGCAAACATACTCACAGATTAACACTAAATCAGTGAAATCCAGTCCTCTTTTTCAACCTAAGGACACCTGACTTGAGGCTCAGGGCTTCCCCATCAAAGACCCACTAGCACTAGAAAAAGAGGCTTCACTTTGCTTACTGTGAGCCTGTAAGTGACCCCAAGGGAACTGCTCACTCCTCTGAACCCTGGGCCAGGAAAGCTGGTTAAGGAGAAACTGCTTGTCAAATGTTTTCTTGCAGAAAGTATTTGTAATCAGGGATTCTGCCCCTTCCCCTGCCCAATTCATCCTATTTTGTATCTGTACTGATAACCCACTGAAAATACAATGGTATTTCCATTTGTATATTTAAAAGTCAGTCTTAAAAATGAGAATGTGTTGCCTCTATTAATGGACCACTTGAAAGATTACCCAGGTTGAGAGAAGTTATTTTTATCATAGTAGATAGCAGACCTACTGAGCTAAGAGGTGACAGATCTCTGAGCTAAGAGTTGACAAAGATTCTCTTCATGACCAAACTTAAGTCAAGCTCTTCTGATCTCTGTTTCAACTAGCCTTCGACTTTGGGGCTCCCATGTTCTTCTCTGCATTGTCCAATTTTAGTGAGAGTCTTGCTAAGTTGGTTTAGCCAGAATCCCCCGTCCTCTGTATCCGATCACCTTCAATGTCTGATCCACCAGGTGATGTGTGATCACTCAAGTCCGCCTTTCAGCAAGAATCCTGTTAGTTCAGTTTAGCCAGAACTCCTCTTAAGCCTGAGGTTTCCTCTTAGTACTTTCCATCTGCTGACCCCCAGCCTACTCCTTGGCTACAAGTCCCCACTTTTCCTTGTTGTATTTAGAGTTGACTCCAATCTCTCTCCCCCACTGCAAAACTCCATTGTAGTGGTCCTTATACCTATATCTCAATTGTTCCCTGAACAAAGTCTGCCTTACTGTTCTTTAACTGTGTCATGAATAATTTTTTCTTTAACAGAGGTCAGGAGAGATTAATCCTTTTTACACTGGTTGTTAGGACAAGCTTCCTTACTTCCTAGGCTGTTTGAAAAGAGTCTGGGGAGTGTAAAGTGAAAATAAATATTATAGAGATAAGGTATCAGGAAATATAAAGAACTTGAATTTCATACCAGTGTCTTACTATTATTGCCCTACTCTGGGAATGTTTCAGTTCAAATAAACTAGACCAACAGAAATTTATAGTCACAGAATTTAGAACTTTAGCAAATCTTAATGATTAATTGATTAATGATCATTTAATTCTTAACCCAAGCCACATGATTTTCCAGATAAAGAATTAAACTTACAGAAATAAGATTTAATAACAATATTTTAAAATTCTAGCAGAGGTTGATATTACTTATACATATTTTGCAATTAATTTCAAGTATTACTTAACATGTGAAAAGAATAGCTTATTCTTACCTTCATAAAAGAACTTCAAAAATCAATTTATTCAAAGCAAATATCCATTCTACCATCTTGCCAGGTGCCCAAATCAGAAAAAATGAAAGTCTCATCAATGCCTATTCATCTGTCACCACTAATAAAATGTGTCCTGAGTCTGTCACTTGGTCTCCATTCACACTGGTCCCTGCTCTTCCCAGGAGCTCATCATCTATCTCCCTGCATCAGTTTTACTCAGTTCCAATGCATCCTCCATACTGTTGCAATAATTACTTCTCCTCCACAGTTTTGATCTTGTCATTCCCTTGCTTTCCAAGCTCTGGTGGCTCCCCATCATCCCCCTGTAGCATGGTATTCAATGACTTTTCACACTCTGACCAGTTTCCTCTGCAGCCCCTCCTCCACCCACATTTTAGGGTGGACCTGCACCCGTCTTCACCATTGCACAAGATTACGCCTCCACGTCTTAGTTTATGCTTCTCAGTCTCTTGGCCCACCCACTTTTATTCTCCCCCTCCTCTATCTTGCACATTTTCTTACGTCTTCACTTCATCTCCTCTTTGAAATCTTTCTCCAAAAACACACAAAATAAATCAATTGATTACTCCTCCACAACAGTTTCTTATCACAGCACATTATATCATCGTATCTGCCTCTCTGAAATACCTTTAATCTCAACTTCCATATACACTCCAAACTTGTGAGCTGCCTATTTAGTTTCACAGCCATACTTTCCAGCAGAGTGCTTGTATACAGAAAGCATCCTATAAATGTGGAATCTAATCACTTTGGCAATGAATCCATTAACTGTCAATGGTCAAGAGTCATTTCAGAAATGATTTCCTACTGGATCATTTGCCATCATTAAAGAAAAGTTGAGGAACTTCCCTGGTGGTGCAGTGGTTAAGAATATGCCTGCCAGTGCAGGGGGACATGGGTTCGAGCCCTGGTCCGGGAAGATCCCACATGCCACGGAGCAACTAAGCCCGTGCACCACAACTACTGAGCCTGCGCTCTAGAGCCCGTGAGCCACAACTACTGAGCCCACGTGCCACAACTACTGAAGTCCATGCGCCTAGAGCCCATGCTCTGCAACAAGAGAAGCTACCCCAGCGAGAAGTCCACACACTGCAATGAAGAGTAGCCCCTGCTCACCATAACTAGAGAAAGCCCGCGCGCAGCAACGAAGGCCCAACACAGTCAAAAATAAATTAATTCATTCATTAATTTTTTAAAAAAGAAAGAAAAGTTGAAAATTATTCAATAATTTAATATATATTAAATTTCAGCAATTAAGTAAATACATGGAAAACTACACTATTCTTAGATGTTCATCAATTAATATTAATTGAGCCTACTGAAGTGCATGGCAGTGCTATGCACTGAGTGATTTTAAATAACATTAATAAAATATAATCTCTGCCCATGGGAATTTACAATCTAAAAATTATGACACTGGCAACATACACAGTTCTGACTGTAAGCCATAAGGATAATATATGTTATGCCACTGGGGTTGGGAGTTGCTGAATATAAATGAGTCTACAAAACACAGAAAAGCAGACATCAATACGGACATTGAATTGCGATCATTGTGAAATACCTGGCTTGGCGCTACATATATTTTATTTTATTTGCAGCTTCCTTCTTAAATAATTAGGATTTTTTTAAATGGATATAATATATATACTTATGAAAAATGATGTGAAGCATATAATAGCTGGCTGCTGTATGGAATTAGATGGATGATAATGTAGAAACATATAAATGATCAAGAGGCCGTTTCTGGTTTTCACACTTAATGGAAGTTTCTGGATTGATTGTTTCCTGGAAATAATTTTATATGAATGTCTAATGAACACGTAACGTAAACACACACACACATACACACACACACACACACACACACACACACACACACACACGGTCTCTAATTTATCTAAGCTACTTCCAAAAAATTGGTTACTATTACTTTGAGATAAAGAAAGTAAAGCCATACAGAGGCCATTGCAATACTATGAATGATCACATTCTGATCTATTTTTCTGTGATTTTTCTAAAAGTTGTCTAGCCCCATTGCAATTCTTAAAATGAGAATCTATTAGGCTTCTTAAGTTTCTAAGGTCTTTGGCAGTTCTCTCCTGTCTAGTTAATCAAGTAATTCCTCCTAAGGGTACTTATGAGATGAGTAAAAACTGTGGTCATAATTTCTAAACTGTCAAGAAAATGGGAATTTATACTTTGGATAAACCCCAGGGATGTTACATAGCAAGCAGTTCTATTTCAGTCTAGGGGGTAAAAAAAAGGAGAAATCTAGAGATGTGGTGAAAAGTTTCTTGCAGCTATCTAATTTATTTTAACAGCATATTTCAAAAATAATTATTATCATTAATAGAATCAACAGTTATGTAAGATAGGAAAACTGCATCTAGAGTGAAAGTGGGAAAAACAACTGTTCTATGGGAATTAAAATGGACACTGGGACCACCAGTGTCAATTTACGTCTAGTGACAAATTTCAATACTGGAATATATTATATATACATTCATATTCTTCATCATTCTGCTGTCTGAATAATTTTAGATCTGAAAATGATCTACATATCAAAATGTCACTGAATTCCTTGTGAAACTGTTTACCCTTTTTTTAAAATTGAAGTATAATTGACTTACAATATTATATTAGTTTCAGGTATACAACATAGTGATTCAATATTTTTATAAATTACAAATGTCTAGTTTGTAATCACTAGATTACATCACTATAAGTCTAGTTACAATCTGTCACCGTACAAAGTTATTACAATATTCTTGACTAAATTTTCTACGCTGTACATTACATCCCCGCGACTTATTTACTTTATAACTGTAAGTTTGTACCTCTCAATCCCCTTTATATATTTCACCCATCCCCACCCCCACTGGCAACCACCAGTTTGTTCTCTGCATCTATGAGTCTGTTTCTGTTTTGTTATATTTGTTCATTTGTTCCGTTTTTTAGATTTCACACATAAGTGAAATCATGCAACTGTTCTACCCTTGAGATTATATTCCTTGACTGAAGCTTTGAAGTTGGAAATTATACTCTCTATTCATTTATTAATTTAATATTTCCAATTGTATCAGCTCTGCAAATGCAAGGGAAAGTTATTATTAGATATCAATCCCTGTTTTCCTGACTTCTATTTTGGTTGGTTGAAAATTAATTAGATATGACCTGCAAACAGACAAATTTGAAATATTTTAAAGAGGCTTTTAACTTGGCATAAGTAGTTTCTAAGAATGTCATAGATATTCTTATTTAGCACTCAGTAAAAAATAATGTATTGTTTTCACATTGTGAATGTACATATTACCACTGAATTGCATGCAATTGAAATGATTAATTTTTTCTTATGTGTATTTCCCCTCAATAAAAGAAGTATGACTGTTAATAGAGGTCATATCTATCCCACTGAAATTTACCTACAAATAAATAAAGGTTCTAATCAATGATGTCTTCCTAAATACAAAGAACCTTCTAGAATTGCTGACCATTTCTTGTCTCTTCTAAGACACACTAGACTTAGCTGGCATTCGCTTCATCAGCCCTCTCATAATAATATAACTGACATTAACTACTGAGTAACCACAGAAAAAAAATTTTATATCCTTTAGAGTTTCAGCATTACTGTTTTACAAAAATTTGTTGGTGGAGAAGTAATTTATGTAAGATAGATATAGAATTTTTCCTCCAGTAACCTAATTTTTAAAAATTTCTTAATTTTCCTGAAAAACAAAATCGAGCAACACCAAAAATTATTTAATCGGTATCAGCGGGTTCCGAGAAGTCCTCCAGGTTATCCCTAGGAATCCTAGAAGCATTGGAAATAAAATCTCACACTCTTGGTATACACAAACCACCATCATTTGAGCTTTCAATGACTCCAAAACTGGTTTATCTCTCACCGATTCTTAGAAAAATCTCTTATGTTTCTAAAGATGCTCTGGATATATGACTAAGCTTTTATCTGATCTGATTACATCAGGCAATGTAAACTAAGACTAAAGAAATGGTTATTATCCAGTAAATAATGTTAACTTGACCTGCATAAAAAGGTATTCACTATAATGAATTGTCTGTGCTGAAAATTCTACGCTAGGTGCTAGACTTCTGCTTAATTGGATGCTTGACTAGATCTAGCCCAGTATTCCCTAATGCTGTCCCTAGATGAAACATAAGTGTTTAGAAGAACGGCAACTTCAGGTTTACCAGTTCTCTATGTGAACAGGTAATTTCAAGAGAAAGCTTGTCTTTTTAATCAAAAGGAAGTGATAAATTAAAATCCCAAAGGGTGTCAACTGAAGCAAAGCATACAGAAAGTTTCTCGTTTAATTTAACTTCCCTACTATCAAGATTTCAATCAGGGGAAGTCCTTTCTAACATTTAGAGACTGTCTTTCTTTAGTGGACAGGAAGAAGAAGGGCCTGGCAAATACATCATTAGCAAGGGGAAAAAAGATGATCCTATGATACCTTCTCCATATACTTAGAGCTTGCTGACCACAAAGGAAGCTCTGATATCACTCAGAGTATTTAAAGCAAGGCAGGAAAGATGCTTATGATATTAAGCATATTCATAACATTAAAGCTTCCCTTTTTAAGCAACTCTGGTCAAGGGAGCATAAAGCTAATCAAACTCTACAATACTTAAAGAGTCACTTGGCACTCTTTTTTATTTTTTTTTCACTTGGCCCTCTTATTTCCACTTTTCAGAAATAATTCCTCTCCTTCTTCTACAAGAACACTACAGAACCCAAGAAAGAGAAACGGACTTAAGTTGTCTGACCTCCCCTGTTATCCCTCAGGCTATTGGGGAAAAGCAACACATACCTCTGTCTTCAATATATCACTTCTATTTTCACAGGCAAAAATTACTTCTCAGACTTTAAAACAACAGGATTCTAAAAGGACACCGTAAGGTACTTAAATTCCGGTAACTAAACTCAGATGTATAAGGCAATTTAAAATCTTTATAAAAACTTCCTGTTTCAAAATTACCCAAAATGGAATCAGAAAATCTGTGTACTAAAATGCTACAGAAATAAGGCTAAAATTAATGCACTAAACATATCTCTAAAAACGTCTTGGTACCTGGTAGATAATCAGTGAATCTTTTGAAGGTGTCTTTGCTAATCAATTAATTTTGGTTGTGATAATGCTGAATATAAATTATTACCACCTAATCTATCATGCATTATCTTCATGAACAGACCAACAGAACAATTTAGGTGTTCAAAGTTCTGTTTTGTTCACCCAAGCAGAATGATTTTTCATGAGGTTAATACATCCAGGAGGTTGGTTAAGCCAGGCACCATTACGTAAGTATGCTAGGTAATGATACAAAAACAAGAAACTTTGCAAATGCTTTTGAACAAACTGAACCATGGCAAACAAAAAGCAAAAGCAAAGAGAACAGAACAGAAATAAGATGCTTAAGGAAAAACCATGGTTTTGGCACTGCTCCAGAAGAAAAACAAAAAGTGTCTATTAGGTACACAGTCAGAGTAGGGCCATTTGTCAAAAGTTTGTAGGAACAAACTCTTAAGTGGCTGTCTTACATGTCTCAAGAGGTAGAATTGAGCTGATGCTGTCAACTGCTGGTGCTGTAGTTCCAATCTCAGGAGCTCTAATTTGACCCTCCTGAGAAAGAATCCCAATTAGAAACACATAAAGGAAGCCATTTTAGACATGGTGCTTTGGGACAAGTCTGACCCCGTGTGTCAATGTCAACCAAAACAAAAAAACTAAAGGAACTTTCTCAAGCATGTTGTCTGTTCTAGATAAAAGCTAAGGATCTTTGAGACCCAGTTTTTGAAGTAGGCCTCCCTGGACTAGAATGAGGACAACTAAAATACTGAAAGCTGTCTTGTTTTTTTTATTTTCATGCCTACTGGTGTGCTTTGTAAAAAAAAAAAATGAGGAGTCCAACAGCAAGCTATATGTCATATTCTAGCAAAATTAGCTAGTTAAAAATGTTTAATTCTAAATGGTCAAGCAGCAAGGTAGGAAGAGTATTCATCTATAAGTGATTTTAAATTTGGCTTCCCAACTAAATTTGCCATCAATGACAATTCCTTTTGGAATTGCCTCAAATCTATACTATGTTGGTGTTACATCAACTACAGTAAACTTATCTGTAGAGATACAAAAACTAGCGCCTGTTTGGGGACTTAAGAGGATAAGGGGTAAAGGAAAAAAAAAAAGGATAATTTAGGATTTCAACTGTAAATCACACAGAAACAAGAAAATAGCATGAAACAAAACAAAAATTCTCCCTATTTCATCCAGTTCTTGTTGCCAGTGAACCACAGATCAAGGGTTCTTACTTTGACTCCAGCAAGTCTTCGATCCTCCTAAGATTACAAGCAAAAAATTTTGCATATGTACTTTTTTCTGTGTACAGGCACTGTAGCTTTCATTAGATTCTCAAAGCAGTCTGCAACCCAATAAAAGTCAGGAGTCACTGTTCTAAATTTATATGATTTTGCATGTGGATTCTAGCTACCTAGGATAACATCTGGAGCCCCTCTTTCATTTTCAACCTAAGCTTGACGAATGCAAAAGCATCTAGCAGGCAAGTGCACAAGACCTAGTGCAAGATCCTATACCAACATTCAAGTTTTTAACTGATAGTCAGTTGCCTTACGTGTAGCTCCTGAATTTGAAGAAATTGAGATGAAAGTGCACAAAATGAATTTTGACTCAACCAAAATTACTGGGATTTTTAAAAGCTCATATCTTCAAGCTCAAGTCTCAACTGAAAAACATGAATTAAGACAACTAAAATCCAAAGAGTGTACTCCACTAAGGTCATGACCATTTTCAATTAACTCAGCTTAGGAAACTATCCTTGACAGATGACCTCCAGAGTCTAGTGCAGAGAGTCAAGTTGTTCCATAATTTAGTCAACAAAATAAGTTCTGGTGCTTCCTGTGGGGTTTCCCCAATATATTCACCTGTACTATTTCATAACTCCTCAAGGGAACATTGAAGACAGTACATACAATATGTTTTAGCTTCCCTAAAGAAAGATGACAATAAATTCAAAAGCATTTTAATACCCTTGCTGCTCCTAATATATACTATTAGTTATAATCAAATGAAGCAAAATAAAACCACTGCTGCAATTTTATTTCATATTTATTTTAAAATCACCAATCCTGTCTTGTAAGAATTTTGAAGGCTATTGGTAACAAGACAACCATGTAGTATATAAAAAATACACCTTTTTCAAGTACAGCTGCCTGTTCCTGCCCAGAAGGAGTGGTTGTTGACACAAGAAACCAGCCTGTTGGCATTGAGTACACAGTCCCACGACCACTGCTGCCGAGTGGCGTGGAGTGCCGTGCCATGCCCGACACCAAAGCACACACAGGACCAAAGGCATGCACATAACTGGCATGCCATCATCTACAGCGCTAAAGCCCCTGAATACTCCTATATAAAATTACATGGATGTTGACAAACCACCTGTTGGACTAAAGAAAAAAATAAATTGTGCATCACTTTTCCCTATATGCTCCTATAAAATTTGTTCTTTGATTTTTTTTCAATGCGTATATCGTATTTTAAATGTTTTGCAGTATCTAGCCTATGGAAAGTCATGACCATTTAAAATAAGAAAGAAAGAAAACTAGTTTTAAAAGTTTCAGCTTATCAAAATGTTTTAAAGCTGGCAGGGTGAGGTGGGGGAGAGGCATGGGGAACGATCCTTGTTATTTACCAATCTGTGTGCTTTCCTATGATTGGCAGTGTTTTAAAGCTAATGATAAAAACAGATACAGCATTTTTTCAGTGACACCTCTAACTCTCCCCACTCTCACTAAAAGTTTCTAGGAAATACTATCCAAAAGCTGCATTACACTATACTGTATAGTCTTTTATTCAAAACATGTTGAATATACAGCACAATGGTAATAGGGCAATGTAGAATAAACATAAAAGACCATCAAACAAGATGTTTATTCAGTCATTAAACAAATACCTATTTAAGTAAGTACAATATTCTAGGAGCAAATCTGGCTCCAGATAAAAAGAAGAATGAGTCATGGCCCTACCCTCAAAACTATCTATAAAGGAGACAGAAAGATGGACAATTACTGGAATTAAATGTAATCAGTGGATTCACAGAGGTATGTACATGGTGTTGTGCTTCTGTGATTTATGGAAGGCTTTACAGGGAACAAGCTTCAGAATTTTAAAGAGAATACCTTAAGTTCTAAAGTTTGAAGATGATTTTTTAATAGGTAATATCATCACCTGGTTCAAAATTCAAAAGGAACAAATGGTGAAAACTTTCCTTGTCACACCTAGTTGCTCTCCCTATAAACATCCGATATTAACGTGTGAGTTTCTTATAACACCCAAATACTGTTTCTCTGCTTGATAAAGACTTTGGCTACCAACAACACTCTCATAAGTCTATTGCATTTTATTATGTATTGATGTAATATACATTTTATTGTATGATTAAAAGTAGCACTGTAGTTGTTTTCACTAGATAGGAGGAAACCTGTTCATAATGATATATATGGATAACAAATCATCACGATGTACTCTTTAAATATCTTACAATTTTATTTGTTGACTGTACCTCAATAAAACTGAAAGAAAAAAAAGCAACTCTAGTAAGTGGAAAATCCATAAAAACACACTTCCAATGTTATAAAATGTCAAGTAAAAAGCTTTATTACATGCTAAAATTTCTTATAGTACTCCAAAATAGAGGAGATAATGAACAGAAACAAAATAAAAGAAAATATAAGATTCGTTCTACACGAAAAAAGAAAATGGCAAGAATGTCATAAAAAGTATTCTCTAGTACATGAGGCTTTAATTAAACCTAAAGATACTGTCACAAGTTCAGCTGAATATGCTACTCAAGGGGCTCTTACTACAATCTAACCAAATGCCTCCAATGCTAATAGTGGTGATTCTGGTGACAGTTTTTTAAGGAAATAAAAATATAATTTATACAATGAGTCAGTTCTCACTTTTCTTCATAATGGAGACATCATGAGACCACTAAAGTATGATGCAGAACCCTCTTCTACTTCTCTCACCATCAGCACCATCATCCTTTGTCGGGTTCTTCCCTCCACTGCACTAGCTTCCCTCAGGCTTTCTTCCAAAGAACTACAATGGTTAACAGTTAAATAACTGGATAGTATGAAGCAGGGTGTGCAGTACAGAATAGATGACTGAAAGAGAAAGAGCTATGGGGAGCATTAATTGTGAAGAAAAGGATCAGGAAAAGGCCCCAAACTTAGGTACTCCGAACTCACAAGACAGGGCTCTGAATTTGGGGTTGGAATGATTACAGGTTTGGTGTATAACCAACATTGGGAACCAGTGTAGCATTTTGAAAGTGAGGAGTGGAATCCTCAGGAACAGAAGAAATATTTGTGAACTAACTGAGAAGGTCAAAAGTATGAAAGGAAGGCATTAGAAACAAACAGAATAATCTACATAAAACAACAAGGCAATCAGAACAAAGAGATTGGTAGCAAGGCAGGAAATAAAACTGATTACCAAAGTATAAATAGAAAAAAATAAGTATTTAAAACCATGCACTTTCCAAGAGGTCAAAGTGTAAAATAACAAAAAATTGTAACTGACCGAATCAATTTCTCTTAGAATATGTAAATAAAAGAACCAAAAAGGCATCATGCTTGGGTAGGAACAGTGTAATAAAATCATGACCGCAGTTTAAACACAAGCGCCAAAATCCATGTTGCTTTTTCTAACTTATGTTCTATTACAGAAATTTACTTTTTTTTCTTAAATTAGGGTCAAGATGTATCCATGAATAAGTAAAGGTCTAAGTAAAAATATAATTCCATTGCTCATATAAGAGCTTCCTGAAAATTGAGCATATGTGAAAAGTTAAAGGGAAGAAAAGAACAGCTCTTTGGTTTATTTTTAGAAATGTTTGAATTAGTAAAATGAAGTCAAACAAAAATTTTAAGTTATGCTTATAAATAGAGCAAACTGTTAGAAGAAAATAAAACTGCCTTGGAAATTGGCCATAATCAACCCCAAATAATAAGTATTATCATGAGTTTATGTTATTCAATTTTAAGGATGTAGAAGCCAAATTTTATTTAAATTGAAGGTAAAGAAAAGCAGAGGAGACTTTTGCTTATTTTATATTTTTATGACTAAGCTTGCCTTGCTTCAATTGATTGTGGATAAGTAACTACCACCCAAAAGTTCTCTTGTGACCAGGCTCTGTCCATCTGCACAACTTAATACATTTTCTCTAGTTACTGCAAGAGTGGCTTATTGTTGCTCCAACAGACTGTCAGTGAGCCAGAGGTCAGCAGGAAGAGCTGTATGACCCAACCACTGACCCCAAGGGACAGCCAGTGACCTGTTGGCCTGACCTGTAAGTGAGGAAAGAACTAAAAATTCTCATTAGGATTCACTGTTTTTCAAATTCAAAAAATAAAGTTTTAAAATAAGCATACCCCCAAATCCTTTTACCATTCTACATACTATATAATTGGCTTATTTCCTTTCATTACAATATTTTATAAATTTAAATATTGTTAGACTCTGGACATTTTATGCAATCAATGCAAGAAATATTTTAATACTTTACATATTTCAATTCCTTTATATGGATTTCAACATGTTCTAGTTCTGTGTTTCTCAACCAGGGCAATTCTGCCCTCAGGGGACATTTGACATACTCTGGAAACATTGATTATCATGAATGGAGGGTATTACTGGCTTCTAGTGGGTAAAGACCAAGGACTCCTGATAAACATTTTACCGTGCACAGGACAGCCTTCCAAAACAAAGAATTACCGGGTCCAAAATGTCTATAAAGTCAACATTGTTCTTGTTGATTGAAAATCACATTAGTTCTTGTCACTGATTTGCCTTATAACCTAGTAAATCAACTCCTTTTTCTTTACCCTGAGCTACCTACATCAAGTAATAATACTTATAATAGAATTGCCTGGACTAATTGTTTAAATATAAGCTTCATGAATCCTTGACATTGAATCTCAGTTGTTAGGGAAGCGATAAGGGAATTTACATTTATACCCAGACCCTACTGCTTCTCCTGAATTTTGAAGTCAAATATTTTCCTCATTTTCTATAATAAAGTGTTTCTTTTCCACACTTAAATTCCAGAATTTATGGTCTGTTTCCTTACACAATTCAGGAAAAAATGTATTACTCCAGTTACTACATTAATATTTTAAAGTTATACTGAAGCTAGAAAAGATATTGCAGTTCCTTTATAAAACTCATTTTTAGATGTGAAAATTAAGATAAGTGCCTGAGATCACAGAACCAGTTAGTGACATAACCAGGGGTCTTATGTGAGCTAGTTTAAAGTATGAAGAAGTAGTTCACACCAAACTTCAGGCAACAGGTACCATGTAGTGAATCTTCTCTCTACAGAGCCCTGAAGTTTCCTGAGGAATGTCTGCCAGTCATTCCAACACTTTCATCCAAGGCTCTGCACATGGGGCCAGGAAAGCAATGTTGAATAAAGAACTTTGAAAGGGACTTGAGAAAATGTTTAAGATACTATAGAATTCAGTTCAAATTAGCATAATATGGTGCACTTGACCTAAATACAGGCAACTGAAGATATAACAAGGGAAAAGTCTATCCGGAAAGGCTTCCTGTTGAAGGTGAGTTTTTAATCAGATTTTGAAGGATGAACAGGAGAAAAATTAACTAGGAAGAGGTGGAGGGCATTTTTATTCAAGTACTGGTACAAGCAAAAGCCCAGAAATAGAAATTAGCAAGTCAAATGCGGAGGACTGCAAACAGTTTTAAGTTTCTGTATCACGAAGACCATGTTGGAGAAGAATCAGAGAGGAATTTGTTGAGATTAGCAAGGCAACGGAGAGAAGGAAAAAAAATTGGCAAAAGCCTCTAAGCGCCAAGCTGTATGGATTCTCCGGGTACCTGCAATTACTGTATAACACCCTGTTTTGTTTCCTACTTAGCACTTATTACTCTATGAAATTATCATATTTATTTGTTTACCTGACTTTTCTTGGTCTCCCTAACTACAATGTAAGTTCAATGCACTAAGAGTTTGGATTGCAATGAGGAATGTCTAGAGTCAAGGAGACCATTTTAACATGAATTGGACTAGTATGAAAGCTATGGAAATCAGAATAGGCATGGCTAAAAAGAATTAGATGAAAGGATCACAGTTTACTGCACTCGGTTTACGTGCTCTCATCCTCTCTTCCCACCCACCCAATCTGAACATTGCTTTCTGGCCAAGGCAGCCACAATTGCTGAGGTCTTGGAGCCAGACTGTTGCCACAGCAGATGCACTGGCTCAGGTACAGTGGCCCTGGGAAGCCCTGTCTGACAGAGACTGGTTGGGCCAGAATCATAGGGAACTGGCACCATGGCAACTGCCTGGAAATGCAAGTGACACAACCTGAAAGGGAAGAGCAGTTAGTACCCCCCTCTCTAGGAGAGTGAATTTTAACTCATAAGAATTTAAACTAATTTTAACAGGAGGGAGCCAGTGGATAAAGTCTTCTCTCTTCCTCTCCCTAAGAGACTATTCTGATATGCAGTAGCTCATATGTCCTCTCTGACAATGTCCTATGAGACTGAGCAATCTTCAGGAAGCTTGTTAGAAGCTGTGGCCAGGTTGGAAACTCACCCTCTCGTACTTTCCACCCTCCCTGCCTTGTTCTACTTTTCCCCTCACTTCTGCTTCCCTGGGTCTGCACTCCCAATAAAGTGCTAACGTGTATGCTTCTTAGGCTCTGTTTCCTGGGCATCCCAGGCTAAGACAAAAGCTATCCTCTCTAGTAAATGAAATACAACCCAAGCACTTAGCTGTATTGATTTCCAATCTATCTGAGTAAATCCAGCAAGGTTTAGAGATGTAGAAAATGTTAAATTGGTGGCATCGACTTTAAATTGCCAGTTCATCAGCCCCAAACTCTTTCCACTAGTTACTGGTGCCTTTGTTGCAGCCATGTAGCAATCAACACTCCAGAGTGTATTGTTTATATGACTAAAGGATATGCAAGATGGGATATGAAAGAACTGAGGGTGAGAGAGAGGTGGGCTAACAATATACAGAAGGGAAGCAGTGGGGAAATTGACGTAGACTGATTGCAGAAGATCAGCCATTTCCCCTTTGCAGGAAATTCTGCTACGAGCGTTGCATGGCAGCCTTTGGAAACCTGAACAGCATAAATGGCTAAAGGTGTTTTCTGATGAATAGACTTTACTTCCTTGGCAGGTAACCCAAGTCTGACTTTGGGAACAGGAACACCTGGAAGCCAGCTCATCTCTTGAAATGCTCCAAATTCCTCATATCAGGTTCATTATGAGAAGACACCTGTGTCTCTGCTCATCAAATCCTACCAGTTTCTGGTTCTGATCTGTTGCAATACACCAAAGAGTCATTTCTAATTATAAAAGTAAAATAAATAATTCATGGGATTTCCTGACTCTTCAGCTTGGAACCAATATAAAATTGGTCTATGTTGATGAACACAGAATTGCAAATTCCTTCAACACTTATGCTAAGTAATTAACTAGTCCAAGTAGTAAAACCTAAGTAATATGGATTTACGAGCGGTGTGACTCAGTTTTAATTAGTGAAAATTATGAATTGCAAGATGTTTTCTAAGGAAATGCTTGTGGAGGAGAATGTTGTGTATTCACCAAACTCTGTTTCCTTTTTTGCTTGGGCGCCTAACAGAATGTGAACAGAAATAATACGGACCACTTTTAGCCCTGGCTTGGGCAAAAAGCCCTCTATGCAAATCCTCTAAGATTTTCCTCTTTGCCTAGCCACTGAGTTTAAGAAAGGAAGACCAGGCCCTGAAGGGATGTTAGCCCAGAGATACAGTGAAAGGGTCCTGGATCCTTCAATGAATGCAAGAGCAGAGACAAACCTCACACACCTCCACCCGCCTCACTGGAGCAGACCTGAGCAAGAAATGTAAATACGTTTGTATGTTAAGAGACTGGATTTGGGGGGAATTGTTAAAACAGTGAGTCTATTCTGATTAGTTCAATTTTAGATTTGTGATTCAGACTAGGTTAACAACATTCATTTAATCATCTACTTAACAAGGATTATTCACCTTATTCGTTCATCTATTCCACAGGTCCAAAGGAATCATGTGTTAATGAATAATTATGCAAATCAATTTCTATAAATAGTTCTGTCATATGTGGATGCTTTTTGTTCTCTTAAATATTCGAAACATTTTCACAACTTGGTTTATGATACTATCAATATGAAACTTTCAGCCCAGTCTCTATCTGAATAATCACAATTAGGTCTAGTTTGACATACTAGTATCTTCCTGCTTTTTAATTATTCATTTCTTACTAAGCCTGGTTGGATGACTTGGAGAAATGTGATCCCTGAACCCTTTAGCTCCACTTAATTTAGACTCCATACCTGAACTCAGAGAGGCATCTTTCAAATCTCTGCAACAAAAGCTATTACCCTCAAGTAGAAAAACAACGTATGACAGTCATGTAACACCATCTGCACCTAGAACTAGATTGTATATTCTCTGAGTTAACAAAAATAAGAATTCAACTATATACATTAGCTTAAGTTTAGGCCTTAACTTCAATAGTTAAATATTGAATAAATAAATAAGAAATGGCAATTTTAAAATTTTTAAATAAAGTTTCATAACTTTCAAGCAGAGCATGTACAGTTGTCACAAAGTCCCTATGCATTAGGCTGAGTCAGAAAAAACTTGTCAACTCTATCTAACAACAGTAAAGACCCCAAATCAGATATCAGTGTCATCTCTAATAATTTTCAACCATCAACATGAAAAAAGAAAACATGGAGAAAAATTAAAATTAATGCATGCATATTAATTTTAAAGATTTTTAGATGGAATTTCAGACACTTTACATTGCTAAAAAATAAAGATTAATAGTCATAATGGTGTAAACTAGTGAGAAAAATTACAACTCATGGTAAGCGTGTGCTATTTCCATAACATTAGAAACTTTAAAATAAATTAAATGTAATGTAAATATTGTGTAATATAGGGTATATTTCCAGAAGAGGGCTTGTACATAAACAGGTGTTCCAATATAAATGTTTCTCGAGCTGAAGCATCTTCAGCATCTGAAAGCACCTGGAATTTCAATACTAAAAATCTCTGACTTCTCGGGCTTCCCTGGTGGCGCAGTGGTTGAGAGTCCACCTGCCGATGCAGGGCACACGGGTTCGTGCCCCGGTCCGGGAAGATCCCGCATCCACGGAGCGGCTAGGCCTGTGAGCCATGGCCGCTGAGCCTGTGCGTCCGGAGCCTGTGCTCCGCAACAACAACAACAACAAAAATCTCTGATTTCTTGAGCCCTTACCTTAAAAAGATGACATTTTAAGTTTAGATTTCCATTTTTACTTTTTAAAAAACTTGGTAAATGAATGAAATTAGCTCGAATTTTCTATTTAATAAGAGTGCTACACATAGTACTTGAATTTCAAATCAGTGCAGTTCAAATCAATGTGAGTTATCTATGAGTATGTGAAAGTGTGTGTATTTTTAGTTACAACTTATGAGCTAAACGTATTCAGTGGCATATTCCAGATTCTCCACCGAACAACAAATTTATTTCATTTGCCGTGTCTGTTACATCAATTATCCCAATCTCCTTCCTTCCATGACTATTTATGCTTTAAAAACCTTAAAGCTTTTCTTTTAAATACAGCTGGGACTCATTAGCTCCCTTCTGCCAATCTACCTATCATTCTGTCACTTTTCCTTCTTTCTCTTTATGTCCTCAACCAAATAAGTGTCATTTCCCTGCTTTCATTTTGGCTGGGAATTCAACTGAATCAGCTTTCCAACAAATCTGGTATGTAGAATTCCAATCTTCCCTATTACTTTTGGCTCACAAATAAAAACAATTAAGCCATCTTCCAGTGATGCTCTGACTCTGTTGTTTATTTGGGTTCTGCATTCAGAGTTGGAACAGGTGCCATTTCTTCCTGGGGCCTAAACATCAAAATATTTGTGAAATGCGCTCTGCACTCTGTTGATCTTTATCAAGTCAGTTACAGTGAAGCATGTTTCCAACAAAAAGATTTCCCGGCACTGTGAGAACACGAGTCATATTAAGGTTCTCGTTGCACTATGCCATTGTTTTTGTCTCTGGAAATTAATGCCAAATAATGAACTCATTAATATAAATCAAATATGTAAATTATAGTTTGTGTCTAATGGCTTTTTCAAGAATTCTGAATTCCTTTATTTTTTCATTGCTGAGTGATATTAGACATTTCTACTGAATTTGATATATCTGACAGTTTTTTTTCATTCTAGTTAGTGTTTGGGAAATCTGCAAGAAGAAAGTTATTGATAGGTAGTGGAAAAGAATCATGTAAATAATGTGCCTCTGAAATTGGAAAATGAATTTTTTTTAATACTTATTTTATTTACTTATTTTATTTCTTTTTTTGGCTGTGTCGGGTCTTAGTTGTGGCACGCGGGATCTTTGTTGAGGCATGTGGGATCTTTCATTGCGGCGTGCGGTCTCTTGTTGCAGTGCTCGGGCTTCTCTCTAGTTGTGGTGCGTGGGCTCCAGAGCACGGGGGCTCTGTAATTTGCGGCACAAGGGCTCTCTCATTGAGGTGTGCGAGCTCAATAGTTGTGGCACACCGGCTTAGTTGCCCCACAGCATGTGGGATCTTAGTTCCCTGCACAGGGATCAAACCTTCGTCCTCTGCATTGGAAGGCAGATTCTTTACCACTGCACCACCAGGGAAGTCCCTGGAAAATGAATTTTAATCAAGTTTCTAGAAAATGGATATGCGCAATGAATTTGTCAGTAATTTTGACAGTAATTTTTTAACAAATTTGTCAGTAATTTTTTAACAAGTATGCTCTTCTTCAGTTTCACAAACTTGAAGGAAAATGAAAACTTTGTCCTTTAGACAAAAGTTTGTAAGGGGGAACAAAAAACCCTATAGGAATTTGTATAACATCTTTCGTAGGTTTAAATAATCCTTGAAATTGAACCAGAAGTACATTTTATAAAACTCATCTTTCTCTCTCAAGAGTCCCATTCAAGATAACATGTGTGCAAATCCGAGGCAATATATGGCTGCAAAGTGAGGCAAGGGACACAGCAAGAGTTGAGCCAAGTTTTTTCTGAGTTACGCCCCATAACTCCTATATATTTTCGAGCACTAATTCCACCTATGGAGCACAAAATAAAGTCTTTTTGCCTACAGCTTATTGAATGGATGAAGAACAAGTTTGAGAACATTCAAGAAAAACAAATATTTATTGTGCTAGGCACTGTTCTTGAAATGTATCATCATAATGTTTTTAGCATTTTAAGAAAAGTGTCAGTATAATTAATTACACTTGCAACAGTAATTAAAGTGATGAGACTTTACCTTATCCTCTACTTTCTGAGACTAGCTAGCCTTCTTTTCTCTCTCCTTCCAAACCTCCGTCTCCCTTTCTTTTGAGACATATTTAATGTGCATTAGTTTGGGGCTGGGCACCCCGAGACAACATGGATACAGGCTCTTACAGTCTAGTAGAAAAGACCATCACTGAAAGAGTAAAAGTGAAAGAAGTCAAAGATATTCTGGAGCAAATAACAGAGAAGCTATTTATAGTGACACAACTTATCAATAATTTTGGATAGATGGAGGTGGAAGGTTGATGGATTCATGATTTCTAGAACTAGAGTAACAATTTAGTCAAAACTGTTCATCTTGCCTTCCATTCATATATATCCTTAAATCCTTAATCCAGTAAATTTGGGCAGAGAGAACATGGGTAATAGCAACTAGTTGAGACTTCAGATTGCCATTTCCAAAGGTCCTAAGAAAGAAAGATGAATGAAGAATTGAGACTCCAACTCTACCATAATGGCTCATCAGTTCTTCTGAAGGTGCCTCTGCATCTTGATGAAAAATTAAATGAAACATGACAGTCCCTTGACCAAGATCGTGTTCAAGGTTATGTGACATTTCAGTGATATCTCTCTCTGAACTCTTCCCCCACATTCTTGCTTTCTCTTCTGGCTTTAAAATGCTGATGATTTTAAGTGAATTTACTACAGCGCTCTCACCATCAAGGACTAAAGAAATACTAGCAAATACATATTAAAGATCAAAAGCAAGTACCAGCAAGAGAGTGGAAGTTTTTGCTAGTTCACTTTGCAAATGCAACATTGTTCTCTGGCTTTGCAATTTCTCTATAAGTTATGGTTCTTTCTTACAAATAGGAAGAGATAATTACTATATCATGCCAACGCATTTTACTGCATGCATCTTACACACAAACGTACACATAAACAATGCTCAGTCATAGAAGATTCACAAATTTATATTATTATTTATAGTATGTCCTTTGCTAAACTCAAAATATACGGATGAAGTTACAGTTCCTGTTGACATAGATGGCTCTCAGGAGCTGTTATACATCATATTAAAGTTTCCTTGTGGGGGATGCTGCTTCAGCACTGTGCCAAGGGTTTAATCTGGAACCAGACGAAACTAAACCAAGCTGTGATTCAACCTGTACTCCAAAATTTGACTCAGAAATATTACAAGCTTCTAAAACTGATGAAATATCAACCATAGTAGAGAGAATCAAATAGGTTTAAACTAAATTTCTTTAAATCTCTTTATAGTCTCTTGATGAGAATCCATTGGAAGGTCCAAGTTTGCCCTTCTCCATCCCCATGCCCAGGGGCTTAGCACCTCTCTCGGCACCTCTCACCTGTGCTATTGCATGTGTCTTAGGCTACCCTCCCCAAATTCTCCCTGCTCACACCACTCTAAAAATCATCTTGCTAAAAATCTGGTAATGTCATCCTCCTTTTTAAAATCCTCTACATGCTCCCCACTCTCTACAGGATACATCTTAATTCTTTAATGTGGCATGAATGTCCTTATTCACATTTATTCCCACGCAACCTTTCCGGCCTCAGGTACTCTTCCACTTCATTCACTCAGCATGTCCAGCTAGATGCAACACCTCACTTCTGTCCATGTGTGCTCCTCAGTAAATCCTGTCCTGTACATACTGTTTACTTTGCTTAAAATTTTCTTTCCCTCCATTCTCGGCCTTCTCTAATTTAGCCAGGAATGATTAGCAACGTTGTCACAGGAATCTGTTCACCTCTGTTATGACACTTACTCATACTTGTCTCTATTCACTTGCTGTAGCCTTTATACTCTTTGAGGGCAAAAGATCACGTCTTGATTATCTTAGTGTGTGTACATATACATCTATAGCTAACTATCACCTATCTGATGCTTAATATAAGCACTCAATGACAGGTGAATAAATAAATTTTCTAAATGCATATTTAGACTGAGTTGTATCATTTTGGTTAAGTTGATCAGATTCTACTCCAGCTCTTAGGACTTTAATTAAGACGAAATAGTCCAAATTAATCAACGTTAACAACTTATTTCCATCCTAATAGAATGAAGTATAGGGCTTCCCTGGTGGCGCAGTGGTTGCGAGTCCGCCTGCCAATGCGGGGGACACGGGTTCGTGCCCCGGTCCAGGAGGATCCCACATGCTGCGGAGCGGCTGGGCCCGTGAGACATGGCTGCTGAGCCTGTGCGTCCGGAGCCTGTGCTCTGCAACGGGAGAGGCCACAACAGTGAGAGGCCCGCGAACCGCAAAAAAAAAAAAAAAACAGAATGAAGCACAGCTTTTCTTCAACTTATTTGTTTGGATTTATATTTAAAAATTTACCCAAAGTCATATGAATATTTTTTCCTTCCAAAAGGGCAAGGAACAAAAGAGACAAATCAAAACATTTTATATTTTCGTACTACAGAGCATGTCTCTTGGCAATATATTGTTATACTGATATAGTCAAATTAGCCACAAGAGTTACAGAATTCAATATTTTAAATTCCATGACTTATTTGAAAATGTAATTTCATATATTAATTTATATAAATGTGTATTACATAATAATTGAATTAACCTCCATATTAATTGTACAAATCAATAAAATAAATTTTAAAATAAAGGGTTTGGTGTTTCCAGCTATGAACATTAGTTCAAAGGAAAATAAATGTCATAGAACTAATCTAAACAGAGGGTGTACTCCATAACATTTTCTAAATCAATACTTTATTTTCCATAGGAAAAAATGCAAGTAAGGAGGAAATTAAACTGTGTCTTATATATTTTTTTCTGACCTTTTATTCATTAGGGAGAAGAAACAATTTCATGATAGAAAAGATAAAATTTTACTTATATGCTAAAAAGTGTAGTTCTTGAAATAAAAAATCCATACCAGGTCCTTCTAAAAACGTTCTGTAATAAGCAGTTTTTATGAGCTCTTTTGTTTAGTTCAAGCAGAAAGCTGAATTTACTACAGTTTAATGCAGGCTATGCAATTCACATATCTTTTTTAGGTGTTTCAATACCCATATTGAACTTTTGCTGGTGAGAATTTTTGCTGTTGCCAGGGACTTGGGGGAAGGGGAAATGGGGTGATGTAGGTCAAAGGGTACAAAGTTTCGGTTATACAAAATGAATAATTTCTGGAGATCTGATGTACAGCATAATGACCATAGTAAACAATACTGTATTGTATACTTGTAATTTGCTAAGAGGATACATCTTAAAATTAAATCCTCTCAACACAGCCACACACTTAACTATGTAGAGGTAATGAAAATAAAAATAGTTTCCCCTCAAGGGGTTAGAACCTGACAAAATAGCTCCAGGCATTTGCAGGCCTAATATGTCCTGCAGGGTCACCTGAACCACCAGGGCTGAAGCCTAAGACTATGCAGGACTAAGCCATTTGCTTACTGAGTTCGCTGAGAACATTCTCTGGTACTTAAACCCCCCTTTGCTTCTCCGTCCATTCACTGTTCAGCACATATTTATTCTGTGCAGCATGTGTGAAGGGATAGGGATAAAAACAGTAAACAATATAGTTACAGTCTTTGCCATCATAGAGTTCACAGTCTAGCAAGGGAAACAGATATTTAAGGAAGCAAATGCAATAAAATGTTATAAAATAGAATAGAGGAAGAATAAGGCACTTGGCAAGGACACAGCCCCAAGGGGTGGGAGGAAAGGGTGGGAAAGGCAACCCTGAGGCAGTAATGTCTAAGTTGGGACCTGAAGATGAATTTGATTGATTTAAGCCTTTCTACAAATACATGTCCTGACCACAATCTGATCCTTCTTGCCTCCTGTGGGTCTAAGTGTCCTGCCTGCAAGACAGTAATCCATCTTGATTACAATCCATCTTGATTATACGACTTTGCCACAAACTCTTTCAATTCTCCAACTAATGACTGGACTCCTTTTGGTCCTATTAGAACACTAAAATCCAGAATCCCTCTCTGAGACCAACATTTAAAAGTTTTTTTTAATGCAATTCAGTTGAGTAAACAGCATCCTAGGATCTCTTAAGGCTGAGAGTAGCACTACAATGTTTTGTGGGCCTTTAAACCAGTTACCCCTCCTTCTGTCAAGCACTCACTGTACCTACATTGAATAGGAAAATAAATCAAATCTACACCATGGAAAGATCATTATGGGGTAAACAGTAAATATGATTGGTCAACAATCTATAGATACAAGATATTATGAAAATACTTAAAATAAAAAGTCATACCTAAACATTTAAGATGTGTTAAGAGTAAATGAACACTCTATCTAGTAGCTTTCAATGTAGAAAAGCTTATTCCATAAGAAGGCACTGCTAGGGGCTTCCCTGGTGGTTCAGTGGTTAAGAATCCACCTGCCAATGCAGGGGACACGGGTTCGAGCCCTGGTCCAGGAAGATCCCACATGCCCCGGGGCAACTAAGCCCGTGAGCCACAACTACTGAGCCTGTTTTCTAGAGCTCACAAGCCACAACTACTGACCCTGCATGCCACAACTACTGAAGCCTGTGCGCCTAGAGCCCGTGCTCCACAACAAGAGAAGCCACCGTAATGAGAAGCCCAAGAGTAGCCCCTGTTCACCGCAACTAGAGAAAGCCCGCATGCAGCAACAAAGACCCAACGCAGCCAAAAGTAAAATAAATAAATAAATAAAGTTTAAAATTAAATAAATAAAATAAAGTCTTCTACTATTGAAAAGAAAAAAAAAAAGAAGGCACTGCTAGAAGTTGCTGGGGTTCTTAAAAATTGAACATGGTAAAAACCATGCAGTGTGGGCTTCCCTGGTGACACAGTGGTTGAGAGTCCGCCTGCCAATGCAGGGGACACAGGTTCGTGCCCCGGTACGGGAAGATCTCACATGCCGCGGAGCGGCTGGGCCCGTCAGCCATGGCCGCTGAGCCTGCGCATCCGGAGCCTGTGCTCCGCAATGGGAGAGGCCACAGCAGTGAGAGGCCCGCGTACCAAAAAAAAACATGTAGTGAGATGTGAGATAGTTTTTGATAGAATAAGTGTCCTTCAGTTAAAGTCCTATCTAACTGATATATTACAGGAAATATTGAGTGTATTAACAAACTTCATTAGAGAAATATATAATTTTACTGTATTTAAGGACATGCTCTTAAATACTCTAAAGAGAAAAGTTATACTCTTCTTTAGTAAGAAAGCTGAAGTGATTGTTTCTCTGTGAACCTGTTCTATAAGCCAAATGGCAAGCCTGAACTGGCAAAAATACTAGTGTAAAAAAATTCAATTACAGATCTTCCTCAACTTATGATGATGGGGTTACATCCTACTAAAATCATGTTAAATGGAAAATATCATTAAGTTGAAAATGCATTTAATACACCTAACAGACCAAACATCATAGCTTAGCCTCACCTACCTTAAACATGCCCAGAACATTTACAGTTGGGTAAGATCATCTAACACAAAGCCTATTTTATAATAAAGTGTTGAATATCTCAAGTAATTTATTGAATTCTGTACTGAAAGTACAGAATGGTTATGTGGGTATAGAATGGTTCTAAGTTTATCGAAAGTTTACCCTCTTGATATCATACTGTATATCACTAGCCTAGCTCAGAAAAAAATCAAAATTCAAAGTCTAGTTTCTACTCAATGTGTATTGTTTTCGCACCATCATAAAGTCGAAAAATCATAAGTTGAGCCATCATTAAGTCAGGGACCACCTGTATAGACATTCTCATAGAGTAAGAATTCAGTTAGTTACAAAAACAATAATTACAGTATACCTAAAATAATCATTCATAAACTCAAAATATAATTATTGTCAGATACAATTCTTGCATATACTGAATATGCTATATTTTCTAATTTTATAAGGATTAAAAGCTAAATGCTGAGAGAGGTGCTAGAACTTGTAAAACATAACCCTTAGGCCACTTTCTAAATTCTGTCCATAGACTACAAGTAAAAACTTATCACCCCCCCACCCCTAGTCCATGCTGTTTATGAGAAATGAATACAATTCTGTACCTAAAAATATTAAAACGTTGTGAAACACAAGTAACAAGTGAGGCATAAGGACAAAAATTAAGGCCCAATATTATGTGCTGCCTTGACATCTGGTGAAACTGGGAGGGCCTCAGATGGCCTAATTGCAAGTTCCCCTCCCTACCCTGCTCCCACAGGTCCTCTAGCCAAACAACCCTTTTTATCAAGGGGAAAAGGCACAGTTCCTGCTTATCCCTGAGCAGTGAGTTTCAGCTCCCTGTCAATCTATAGAATTTTTCAAGCAAGACAATCACATCCTCCCATGGGAACCAGGGGCACCTCACCCTCTTGATATTATGAAGCCTGCCTCTCACAGCCTTCTGTTATGCAAACCCTGTGTGACCCTGCATGTCATGTGGTGTTCTCCTCCTCCAGATATGTGAATATGTGATCAGTAAACTGTTGTCCATCTCATCTGTCCAATGTCAGGTGTTGTGAGTTCAGCCATCCCTATAACTCTTGGGCAGGAATCCTTCCTCCACCAATAGGGTGAAAAGAAGGCAATTAAAATAGCAACTTTAGGGACTTCCCTGGTGCTGCAGTGGTTAAAAATCCGCCTGCCAATGCAGGGGACAAGGGTTTGACCCCTGGTCCAGGAAGATCCCACATGCCACAGAGCATCTAAGCCCATGCACCACAACTACTGAGCCTGCGCTCTAGAGCCCACGAGCCACAACTACTGAAGCCTGCATACCTAGAGCCCGTGCTCCGCAGCAAGAGAAGCCACTGCAGTGAGAAGCCCGCACACTGCAATGAAGAGTAGCCCCAGCTCGCAGCGACTAGAGAAAGCCCACATGCAGCAATGAAGACCCAACATGGCCAAAAATAGGTTAAAAATAAATCAATATAAATAAATAAATAAAATATATTAGCTGCATAAAAACCCAGATTTGGAAATGGTACAAACTATTGGCTTTGTAATGCTAGAAACCTGATGTCATTTTGCATGACCTTGACCATGAGTAGAAGCCCCTGGAAGTTTCCATATCCTTTTCTGGTAATAAAGCTTAGCACTCAATGAAAAGGATGGTCTGTATAAAAAAAAGACAAGTCTGTTGTTTTGCATTAGAACAAACAATAAAGTTGCTATTTTATTTTTCCAATTTTTAAAAATTATTTTTAGCTGTTTTTTTAAATTTATTTATTTATTTTTGGCTGTGTTGCGTCTTCGTTGCTGCATGCGGGCTTTCTATAGTTGCAGTGAATGGAGGCTAATCTGCGTTGCGGTGCGCAGGCTTCTCACTGTGGTGGCTTCTCTTGTTGCGGAGCATGGGGTCTAGGTGCACGGGCTTCAGAGTTGTGGCACACGGGCTCAGTAGTTGTGGCTCATGTGCTTAGTTTCTCCTCTGCATGTGGGGTCTTCCCAGACCAGGGCTTGAACCTGTGTAGCCTGCACTGGCAGGCGGATTCTTAACCACTGCGCCACCACAGCAGTTCTGCAGCTAATACATTTTAATTTGAAAATTGACACCCTGAGAATGAATCTTTACCACTCAATGAATATTCCATGAAATAATCATTATTAACCAACTTTGACTAGTTTATATTAGTGTAGGTTAGGGAAATCTTTTCTAACTGAACCACAAGATTGTTGAATATACATTATTCCAATAAGAGTTCTTCATACAAAATACACAATTGTGATTATATCTTTAAAACATGTGACTTTTTTTCTCCTCCTACTTTTTAAGATTAAATATTTCCCTGCTGGTACATAAAGTCAATCCACCCAAATATACACAAATTTTACTTATTTATTTATCCTAAGATACTTAATTTTTACAAATAATTTGTCTCAATTTTTCTAAAATTGAAAAGACTAAAATGCTTCAACATCTATTGAACTTGTAGTCATTCAACAGGCAGATCTAAATTCACACAAAATGCCGTGGTATAGAGCTGAAAATTCAGGTCAAATACAGGTTAATGAAGACATACAGATGTACAGTTTCATCTAGTAAGTTTTTCCTACATCCTTGTAGAGACCCCTTGGTATCAGTATTTTCTAACTCATTTAAAATTATTTTTAGCTTATATTTCATGACCTACCAAGTGTTTTTTCCAGTAAGAGTCAATCCCTATGTTGAAAATGTTGTTTGATAGAATTGCATTAGAGAATAACAGATCACGAACATTTGAAAAGTTCTATTAATTGTCATACAGTCATTCATCTATTCAACACTTATTAGACACCTACCAAGGCCATCCACTGAAGCTACAAAGATAAAATATATAGTCCCTGTCCTCAAGGAATTCACAGAGAATCTAGAGAGGGGACTTGACTCATCAGAGTATAGGATCCAGGGAAAGTGCTTCTCCCAGAGACTAAAAAGGGTTAATAAATACAGGTTGAAGTGGAAAAAAAAAGCAAATGGCACAGCGGGTTGAACTGTGGCCCCCCAAAAGATATGTCCTAGTCCTATCCCCAGTACCAATGAATGAGACGTTGTTTGGAAAAAGGGTTTTTGCAGCTATAATTAATGAAGGGTCTTGAGATCATCCTGCATTAACCAGGTGGGCCCTAAATTCAACGACAAATGTCCTTATAGATGCAGGCAGAGGAGGAGAAACACAGAGAAGGCCACGTGAAGACAGAGGCAGAGACTGGAGTTATGCTGCCACAAGCCAAGAAATGCCTAGAAGCTGGAAGAGTCAAGGTAGGATTTTCCCCGAGAATTCAGAGGAAGCATGGCCCTGCTGACACCTTGATTTTGGACTGCTGGCCTCCAGAACCATGAGAGAATACATTTCTGTTTTCAGCTACCAAGTTTGTGGTAATTTGTTGCAACAGCCCTAGGAAATTAATACAAGTTGGATATCTGTAGACGGACTTCCTGGTCTGGGAACAAATAGCAGAAACAAATAAACAAACAAAATTAAGTGTCTAAATTGGACAATAACTTTCTCCTGTGTAATGACAAGAGCTGGAAGGGAGAGGAGTCTGTATTGCCCCGCATCAGGGGCCCCATCTGTCACTGCCTTGCTGTGTCACTTGGACACATTCCTCTCAGAGTTTCAATTTCATTGTCTGTAGAGTGAGTGAGATGGAGGAAGGAAATTTTAAAGGCAGAAAAATATAGTGCAAACAAAACTTGAACAACAGCCTAGAGAGCCACCCACCCATCCCAGCACTTGGAGATTGCTGGTAAAAATGTAAACCCAAAACATAAAACAGAGGATCCAGGGACCAAAGTTGGTTATAAAACTTTATTCCCACAGGTTCCCTCCTAGAACTTTCCCCCACCTCCAGACCCTATTCTTTCATCTTGATGCTGAACCTTTAGGGCAAATGGAGCGGGCACCATCTGCTATCAATACAGCTGACACTCTTCCCAGCCAAGATGAGTCCCAGGCCAAGTTGATCTTCTGAGCTAACAGGACGTGACAAGCCTGGCAGGACACGAATTCTCCCTGCATGACTGATTCAGCCTGGCTGACCAGCTCCATGCTAATGAGGATGTACCAGAGCTTACAACAAAAACAGTTTTGAATAATTTAAAACTTTAGAGCATGATCTGCCCGATAATGTGATTCATTGTGTCATTATGGCCTCAGTTAAATCTGCTTCTGTGGGTGCCTCTACGGCAAACATCAGTGACTACAAACTGCCCTTTATCAAAATTAACTATATAAATAATGCAAAAGAGCAGAGACATGTTAATCTTGTGAGGAAGACAGTGTAGGTGAAGGTGACCTAAGCTATCACAAACTGCTGCTTCATGAAGAACTGAGTAGTATTTCAAATGTAGTACTCTAAAATGGATAAGTGACTGAAACACCAGCAAAATATCTATTTTCATCCCATATAGTAGGCTTCATATAGACTAATCTTACAGTTTCTGGGGAACTGATTTTAATTTCTTGCCCTAATTCAGTTATCTATCTAAATAAGTTTCTTTTTACCATTCCGGCAGTTTATCTTCCCTCCTTTACACAACCCTGGGCCAGTGATTCCAATGCAATATAACAAATTCAAATATGTGAAACATTCCTTAAAAGAGGGAATTGTCAAGCACCTTTCTCCTAAGGAAAGGAAACTCCAAAACATTCTTAACTATGTTAGCTAAGAGTTTATTAACTATGGGCCCACAGGTTGTTTTTTAAAACATGGTCCTTTAGCCTAAATATTGTAGAATTAAGGGAAAAATAACAATAACTAGAACGAATCTCTCTGGGCCTCAGTTTCTTCATCTGAAAAATAGATTTCATAATACCTAGCCAACCTTTGAGCTTCAAATCTAATGGAATATTTTACAGTTTTTCTGTAACAGGAGGCTTTAATAGGACAGTAGGATATCACTCAAGTGGGTAACATGAAGGAATACACTCATTGGAGCAATATTAGACTTCCATTTTTAAAAAGGGAAAAAAAAAAGTTATCCGAAAATGTTTTTCCAAGTTCCGCCTGCCACCGAGGACAAGAATTCAGGAAATCATATCCTCGCTTCCTATTCTGAAGGCACAGCAAATCATCTGTCACTAATGACAGGAGGACCTTCAAGGTGACAGTCACCACCTGTGTCCCACTCTATTAAATCAACATCTCTGAGATGCCTCTGAACTGGCAAAAGCCACACATCCTCTACTGAGTCACAGACAGCCTTCCAAGCAACCTGCCTGGACGGTCCTCACCTCCCCCCCACCCCACTGCACCTGACACAGCAACTGTTTGGGGAGCTCCCGCAAGAGCTGCTGATTTCAAAGCCTGTCCTGTCCAACTATGCATGTCCATCCCATCCTATGACACCACAGTCATCTGAGACTCCAGATACGTGCTCATGATCCTAAACATTTGCTCCTCACTTCAATTTCTCTGAATTTCAGAAACCAGACTCCCTGTTAGAAAACTTGCAGGCTAGGAAAGAGAAAGGTAGCGTCCATGTTGAGTATGAAATCACTTATCTCGGTTTGTTTCACAAATCTCATTATTTGAGATAACCAGTCACAAAAGCACTTAAGCAACACTTGTCTTATTGATTACTTTCTGAGTTATAAACATATATATATACATATATATTTTTTTTTCAGATCTTCCGCAAAACAAATTTTAAGTTTTTAAAGTTGTATTTTTGTTAATGCTGTCTCTTCTACAGTTTGGAAACTTGGAGACTTGCTAGAAAAGTTTATCAGAATGTTGCTTTATTTTTAAACAGAGGTTTAGAAAGTTCTGTGTATGTTTCTTGTTGTTTAATCAACAATTAAAATAAAACAAAATGCTTAGCATCTGAAATCAATTGGGATTTTCTATGAGCAATGACTGTAAAATCAGCCCATTATGAAGAGATTTGCATACTTTAATTACTGTGTTCTAAGGCTTTTGTCAAACAGATACTGTAATGCTGTAAGCACCATGCGGTTTTGGTAAAATGTGAACTTTCTGCTCTTAATATACATTGTTAGAAGGATAAATATGTTAAGATAGGAATATGCCTGGTTAGAGTGAGGTCTTCACTTTAGTGCAAATGTTTAATATCTTGCTCTCAAAATTTATTTAGAGAATGGGAAATTTAGGATGACTAAAATGTTGATAAATTGCTTGTAGATCTCAAGTTAATTAGTAAATACACACAAATGACCATAATATAAGATCTTTGGTGACACTGTCAAAGCGGCCTCAAAATACAAAGCTAAATTCTGAAATAAATTTGACTTTGAAGCCCAGATAAGGAGTCAAATGCATAAGCATTCAGGCTTTTAACACTCCGGCTCTGATAACCAGATATAAAGAAAAACCAGGATAGTGAAATATAACCACATTTTTTCACACATTTAAATTACATGGAGAAAGCACGTTGGGCAAGTTCCTTAACCTCTCTTTCCTTCAGTTTTCTTATCTGTATAATGGGGTAGAACTTACTGCATAGGATTATTTATGGGTAGGTCAAATTCGGTGTTTTCCGTTCGATGGCTCTAGTAGCACTTAGTTGTCTTTAGCTTCATTCAGAACAATTTTGTTAGATTGTATTGTGAGAGTTGTCATATCAGCATGCATTTAAATAAAAAACCTCATCAAAATTGGTGAATTTTTGTGTAGCCATTTTAATATTGAAGATGGAAGGAAAAAAGCAACATTTTCATCATATTATGCTTTATTATTTCAAGAAAGGTAAAAACACAACTGCAATGCAAAAAAGGATTTGTGCAGTGTATGGAGAACGTGCTGTGACTGATCGAACGTGTCAAAAGTGCTTTGTGAAATTCTGTGATGGAGATTTCTCGCTGGACGATGCTCCATGGTCAGGTAGACCAGTTGAAGTTGATAGCGACCAAATCGAGACAGTAATTGAGAACAATCAACATTATACCACGCGGGAGAGAGCCGACATACTCATAATATCCAAATCAAGTGTTGAAAATCATCTGCCACAGCCTGGTTATGTTAATCGCTTTGATGTTTAGGTTCCACATAAGTGAAAAATAACTTCTTGACTATATTTCCGCATGCGATTCTCTACTTAAACGTGATGAAAACATTCCGTTTTTAAAACAAATTATGACAGGCGATGAAAAGTGGATACTGTACAATAATGTGGAATGGAAGAGATCGTGGGGCAAGCGAAATGAACCACCACCAATCACCCCAAAGGCCGGTCTTCGTCCAAAGAAGGTGATGTTGTGTATATGGTGGGATTGGAAGGGAGTCCTCTATTATGAGCTCCTTCCAGAAAACCAAACGATCCATTCCAAAAAGTACTGTTCCCAGTTGGACCAAGTGAAAGCGGCACTTGATAAAAAGCGTCTGGAATTAGTCAACAGAAAACGCATAATCTTCCATCAGGATAACGCAAGACTGCATGTTTCTTTGATGACCAGGCAAAAACTGTTACAGCTTGGCTGGGAAGTTCTGATTCATCTGCTGTATTCACCAGACATTGCGCGTTTGGATTTCCATTTATTTCGGTCTTTACAAAATTCTCTTAATGGAAAAAATTTCAATTCCCTGGAAGCCTGTAAAAGGCACCTGGAACAGTTCTTTGCTCAAAAAGATAAAAAATTCTGGGAAGATGGAATTATGAAGTTGCCTGAAAAATGGCAGACGGTAATGGAACAAAAGGGTAAATACGTTGTTCAATAAAGTTCTTGGTGAAAATGAAAAATGTGTCTTTAATTTCCCTTTAAAACCGAAGGAACTTTTTGGTCGACCCAAAATTATTAATTGTATATATATAACAATATAATTAAATGAATTAATACATGAAAAGTACTTAGAACAGTGCCTGGAACAGATGGCAATGGTGATGATTATACATAGGACTTTCAGAATTCGGAGATTCTTTTTTTTTTTTTTTTTGCGGTACGCGGGCCTCTCACTGTTGCGGCCTCTCACGTTGCGGAGCACAGACTCCGGACGCGCAGGCTCAGCGGCCATGGCTCACGGGCCCAGCCGCTCCGCGGCATGTGGGATCTTCCCAGACCGGGGCACGAACCCGTGTCCCCTGCATCGGCAGGGGGACTCTCAACCACTGCGCCACCAGGGAAGCCCCGGAGATTCTTTTTTAAACCTCTTATATTAAAAAGGTTTCCACTTAGAAGTTTGTAAAACTAACTTCAAATCTGTATTTTTGAAGTTTAAAGATCCCTTTGAAATAACGTCATAAAGGGCAGCAATTTTAGAAAATAAAAGCAGTTTTTGCAAACTACTTAAATTTTCAGTGAACAAATTGGTTATTATTTTTTTAGTATTTGTAAAATATGCTACTAAAATAATACTTTGATACACATTTGTAACACTTCTAGAGGTTTTTTTTTTTCAGAAGGAAAGAGAACTGAACGTATAATATCTTAACTCCTAACACTATCATCTATACAATGCAGTTTCTGTGAAGGTCTTCGGAAGGTCTGTATTGAAGGTAGCAAGCTCTGTACACCAGAAGCACTTCCTCACTGAGCTCCAGGTCATTAAGTCACAGCAATCTTGGAAATAAATCCTTAAATCTTTTCACCAGCCCACCAAGTTTTTGCTAGCCCCTTCTACTTTACATTAATCCTATGATTCTTGAATTTTGTATGTGTTTGATGGTGGGGGTGAGGGACAGAACCTCCACGAGAATGTGACAAAAATTATGGACCTTCTCCCCAAAAAGTTCACATACACATTATCATTTTACATTCAATTTCAGGGGCTTCACAGACCAGAGTTCCGTCTGTAAAACTCCCCACTCCTAGTGGTGACTATTTGATTTTACCCTGAAATTAAATAAATTTAATAATTCATAAAAACATCACTTACCCAAATGAAATATGGATGAAATTAATTAATATAAATTTAATTTCTATGGAAGGAGATTATATTATCATCTATGTTAAAGATATTGCTATCTTTTGAAAGTAGAGACCAGTTGCTAATTGTCCCAACAGGATATACTGTACTACTTCAAGGTGGTTTGTTATTATTTTAAATTGTTTGTATAAAGTACAGAGCAGAAGGTATGGGCAAGAGGGTAGGTTTTGTTCAATATTAAGTAAAAGGAACCCAAAATGGTGAACTATGGCATAATTATATTGATTCCAACAGCTATATATAATAGTGTTTGAATAAGATAGTCTTCATTAAAAAAGAACAATATAACTGTTTGAAAGTAAAACATTTGATAAACAAGGTAAAAGTTTGGGCAATTTTTCTGGTGCATAAGTGCTGCTGGCATTTCTCAACAGTTCTAACAGAGTGCTAAAGCACTAAGAATGCCCAGGTAATAGCTGAAAACAAAATTCATTTAGATAACCCTACATAAAATTTATAAAAATCTTTCCTATTAAGCAAAACTTGGATTATAGAGATTTAAAGTTCTCTCACTTTATGGGCAAGGGACTAAAGTCACACACACACCATAAGGCCGTTGGAATCAGGGGCAGATTCAGAGCCCTGGGGCCTACCACAGCAGGTGTTAGGATAAATTGCAAACTTGCAGCCTGAGAACTTTTTGTACTATAGTATAGAAAAGGTTTCCTATTAGCCCTTCAAGCTTCAAGCTGCTTTTTTGAGAACAATAGAGGTCACAGCATTAAAAAGAAAAAAAAAAAGGCAGAACCAGCCTAGCTTTATCAAAATCATTTTTGTCCCCATTTCACTGTTCTTTATACTGCAACCTTTTTACCTGGTGTCAGGAATATTTAAAACAAGGGTTGGCCTAGTTACTTTCATTACATGCAACTATTAAAAATACCATGTATTAATCCTGTAGGACCATTATCCTAAGTAATATGGTGACAGAGAGAAAAGGTCCTGACCCCTCCCATGCCTATGATCATATGACAGGAGACTTTAAAATAAAATAAAATAAAACAACCAGATTGTTCTCCATTCCAGAGCATCGTGACTGTACAGTATCAAGACCTTTGCTCCCATACCCACCTGCCACAAATCTAGAAAGGAGAAAAAGAGAAGAGAATGTAAAGCAAGAGTGAGGGAGAAAAACTGATGATGAAGTTTGTACCCATAGCAAATGGTGAACAAAAATCAAGTTCATAGGTTTCCATTCATCAACTTCATCTCAAGTCCCAGAAGCAAAGAACAAGCATTTGTTTGGTAATTAGTGGGAGAAAGGCAAAAACTTTTATTTCATTTTAGAAGCCTCGCTTTTCTATGCTTTTCTCTTTTTCTCCTACCCCAAGTGATTTCAAATATAACAGGTCATTTTAAGGACAACTCAGAGATACAGCAAGCACAAGTTGATCAAACTATATGAGGCATTTCAGATTCTCTAGGGCATCTCGAAAACATCTGAAACTCTAACGTGAAAAAATGCTATGCACTTTAAAGCATTCTTTAGAAATAAATGCGGTACTTAAAAGCAAAAAATTTCAAGGAGTTCACAACACATATGCCTGTACGTACATTTCCCTTCCTGGATTTTAATAAGACAGCTAGAACATTCAAAATAACGTTGTGATTTACAGTGTCCAAGCTGAAATGGTAAAGACTAAATTGATTTTTAAACTTAAAGTATTCATGAAGCCTATATTACTAATACCTTTAAAACACACAGCAGCTTTAAAAAATGACTAAGCTCCGGAAACTCTTTCAAAGTTTCTTTCACAAGTTTCCTTTGAAGCTCGTTTCATGAAAATGCTGTCTAAATTCTTCAGCTTGGAGAATACAATGTTGTTATTGTCTTGCACTTCAGAGCTAGGAAAAGCAGATATTAGTTTTTTTGGCTCTAGGTTTCCACGACTGAGCAAGCATATGGCTTTGTTCCAGAGAGAAGTTTTCAAGGAATTTTGCTTACAAGGAAGTGCTAAAGCAGGTATTTTAATTAATATTCATATTTACCTTGTTGCTAAATGAAGCTAAGGATTCTATTGGCGTGAATTAACTCTCACTCTCGTAAACCCAAAACCCTCTAGAGAATGCTACTCTGGGAAGAGAGTGAGATACATTAACACTCCATTAATATCATCCTTGGAAACATTCTTTTTAACATTTATCTCTCCATCATTTCCTGAATCTGTAATGAAATGCTTGTGCTGGCATCTAACAAAAGGATCGTGTCCAGAGTCTAATGAAGTGTTAGACACCAAGGTAAGAAGCAAGTCTGCTGCACTGGCTCATAGTGGCAGATACAATGGTACTTTCTAGGCTATATTTAGCTCCAAAGTCATGGTCAGTAGCCCTAAGACATAAGGCACAATCTGAAAGAACTTCAATTCCAGCACTGCCTGAACAGGCCAATCAGAGTTCTAATTTCTAAGTTATAAGCCAGACACTGAGGTAATTTCCATTTGTACATCCTTTTATAAAGTGAGAGACTTCTTGAAAGTGACATTCTGTAATCAGAATGTAATCACAGAATTTCAAAGTGGAAGAGATCTCTGAGGTCACATATAGCAGATTCCTGTCCTCTTCTTGAAATCCTAGAATATTCCTGCCAAGTGGTCCTTGTTCAGAGATGAGGAACTTACCACCACATGAGAAAACTCATTCCTTATGCAAACAGCTCAAACTGTTCTGCAGTTCTTTCTTTAGCAGAGATTAAATCTTTCTCCCGGAACCTACCTCAACATAATAAAGGCCATATATGACAAAGCCACAGCCAAAATCGTTCTCAATGGTGAAAAGCTGAAACCATTTCCTCTAAGATCGGGAACAAGACAAGGTTGCCCACTCTCACTGCTATTATTCAACATAGTTTTGGAAGTTTTAGACACAGCAGTCAGAGAAGAAAAAGAAATAAAAGGAATCCACATTGGAAAAGAAGAAGTAAACCGGTCACGGTTTGCAGCTGACATGATACTGTACATAGAGAATCCTAAAGATGCTACCAGAAAACTATTAGAGCTAATCAATGAATTAGGTAAAGTAGCAGGACACAAAATTAATGCACAGAAATCTCTTGCATCCCTATACACTAATGACGAAAAATCTGAAAGAGAAATTAAGGAAACACTCCCATTTACCATTGCAACAAAAAGGTTAAAATACCTAGGAATAAACCTACCTAAGGAGAGAAAAGACCTGTATGCAGAAAACTGTAAGACACTGATGAAAGAAATTAAAGATGATACAAACAGATGGAGAGATATACCATGTTCTTGGATTGGAAGAATCAATATTGTGAAAATGACTATACTACCCAAAGCAATCTACAGATTCAGTGCAATCCCTATCAAACTACCAATGGCGTTTTTCACAGAACTAGAACAAAAAATTTTACAATTTGTATGGAAACACAAAAGACCCCGAAGAGCCAAAGCAATCTTGAGAAAGAAAAAAGGAGCTGGAGGAATCAGGCTCCCTGACTTCAGACTATACTACAAAGCTACAGTAGTCAAGACAATATGGTACTGGCACAAAACCAGAAATATAGATCAATAGAGAAGGATAGAAAGCCCAGAGATAAACCCACGCACCTATGGTCAACTTATCTTTGACAAAGGAGGCAAGAATATACAATGGAGCAAAGACTGCCTCTTCAATAATGGTGCTGGGAAAACTGGACAGCTACATGCAGAAGAATGAAATTAGAACACTACCTAAAATCATACACAAAAATAAACTCAAAATGGATTAAAGACCTAAATGTAAAGCCAGACACTATAAAACTCTTAGAGGAAAACCTACGCAGAACACTCTATGACATAAATCACAGCAAGATCCTTTTGACCCACCTCCTAGAGAAATGGAAATAAAAACAAAAATAAACAAATGGGACCTAATGAAACTTAAAAGCTTCTGCACAGCAAAGGAAGCCATAAACAAGATGAAAAGACAACCCTCAGAATGGGAGAAAATATTTGCAAATGAAGCAACTGACAAAGGATTAATCTCCAAAATTTACAAGCAGCTCATGCAGCTCAATATCAAAAAAACAAACAACCCAACCCAAAAATAGGCAGAAGACCTAAATAGACATTTCTCCACAGAAGATATACAGGTTGCCAACAAACACATGAAAGGATGCTCAACATCACTAATCACTAGAAAAATGCAAATCAAAACCACAATGAGGTATCACTTCACACCAGTCAGAATGGCCATCATCAAAATATCTACAAACAATAAATGCTGGAGACGGCATGGAGAAAAGGGAACCCTCTTGCACTGTTGGTGGGAATGTAAATTGATACAGTCACTATGGAGAACAGTATGGAGTTTCCTTGAAAAACTAAAAATAGAACTACCATATGACCCAGCAATCCCACTACTGGGCATATACCCTGAGAAAACCATAATTCAAAAAGAGACATGTACCACAATGTTCATTGCAGCACTATTTACAATAGCTAGGACATGGAAGCAACCTAAGTGTCCACTGAGAGATGAATGGATAAAGAAGATGTGGTACATATATACAATGGAATACTACTTGGTGGACATAAAAAGAAATGAAGTTATCTGTAGTGAGGTGGATGGACCTATAGCCTGTCATACAGAGTGAAGTAAGTCAGAAAGAGAAAAATAAATACCTTATGCTAACACATATATATGGAATCTAAAAAAAAAAAATGGTTCTGATGAACCTAGGAACAGGACATGGATAAAGATGCAGACATAGAGAATGGACTTGAGGACACGGGGAGGAGGAAGGGTAAGCTGGGATGAAGTGAAAGAATAGCACTGACATATATACACTACCAAATGTAAAATAGATAGCTAGTGGGAAACAGCCACATAGCACCGGGAGATCAGCTCGGGTGCTTTGTGACCACCTAGAGGGGTAGGATAGGGACGGTGGGAGGGAGGCACAAGAGGGAGGGGATATGGGGTTATATGTATACATATAACTGATTCACTTTGTTATACAGCAGAAACTAACATAACATTGTAAAGCAATTATACTCCAATAAACATGTTTAAAAAAAATCTTTCTCCTGCAAAATCCCATCTCTTGGTCCTGATTCTGCCCCCTGGGGCCCCCAGAAGAAGGTGAGTCAATGGAAAATCTTCACTGGTATAAACTGATTTGAAATTCAAAGATTTGTAGAGAAAAAGAAAGTGTTATAAACAATCAAGGATCTTAAGGCCAAAGAAAATAATTTTTAAAGCTGTCTTTTGAAAGTTATACATAGCTTTGCTTCTTCCCTGATTACACACTTCATAATAACAGCTTTACTTCTCATAAGACTATTCATATCATAAGTTAGTCTAAAGACTAGGAAATACTTGCTTATGATAATTTTCCTTGGACAAGGCAAATTGAGTCCTTGAGCTATATTAAATCTGTGAGCTAATAATAATAATCATTTTCACTTATTGAGCACTTAACCATATGAACAGCACTGTGATAAGTGCATTATGCAGTAGTCCTGAAGCATATCATTCCCATTTTACAAATGAGAAAACTAAGGCTCAGAAAGATTAAATTATTCATCCACTGTCACATAGGTACTACATAAAGGAGCTACAGGTTCAAATCCAGATCTGTCTGATACCAGATCAAAGTTTCTTCACTCTTGCCTATGGTTTAGATAAAGTTATATAGTGTTCCCCACTATGATTAGGAAATACTAAACGTCTGTTATGGATTGAATGTTTGTGTCCCCCCAGAGTTCATATGAAGCTCTAACCCCCCAGTGTGGCTTTATTTGGGGATAGGACCTCTAAGGAAGTAATTAAGGTTAAATGAGGTCATAAGGGTGGGGCCCTAATCTAATAGTATTAGTGTCCTTATAAGAAGAGACACCAGAGAGCTTATTCTCTCTCTGTCATCATGTGAGGACACAGCAAGAAGGGGACCATCTGCAAGCCAGGAAGACAGCTCTCGGCAGAAACCAACCCTGCGAGACCTTGATCTGAGACTTCTAGCCTCCAAAATGGTGAGAAAACTAATTTCTGTTGTTTAAGCCAATCAGTCTATAGAATTTAGTTATGGCAGCCCAAGCAGACTAATGCAGGGTCTTTCTTCCATTTGCCATAATTTACCAAACATATGAGAGAAGAACAGCAATAAGGCATCTTTCTCAACAGAACTTTGGTTTTTCTCCCAACCTTCAAGTGACTGTGATCTGGTAGAATGAAAGAGAACTACATTGAAGTCTCCTTCCCACGGCCCACTTACTGTCTATGTCACTTTAGAGAAATCAGTTCTTTGTGATTCAGTCTTCTCAGTAAACTCAAAGATCTCAGTTCTAACACTCCATTATCTTATATGTATGAAAGCAAAAAATTTTTAATCTCTGTTCATTTCCAGATCATTTTTGCATATTTATTCCATTTCCTCTTTTCTCAAATACATCTTATGTCTTTGGATTTTTAAGGTAAAAAATTTTGAAGAAATACTTGATATAAATGGTAGAAATATTCAGGGGGAAGAAAAGGACCTCTGGCTTTAAAGTTAATTTTATTTGTGAATGCATGCCATACCTCATCTTTTATATTACTACATGATGTCTACAAAAACAACCCAAAACAATTTTTTGGAAAGCATCCCAAGAATGTTCTAGTAGATTCATGAATTCTTGAAAATGCAAAACAAACAAAAAAGCTCACCAAAGACAACTGAGGCCCTTCTGTGGTAGCCGTTTCAAGTGGTCCTCTCCAGAAGGGTAGCTCACTCCATAGTCTGACAAATGACACGTGATTACTACACCCAGGAGACAATAAAATGTAGACTTCCCCACCTGGGGATAATTCTGAGTCCCTCTAAACAAATGTGGGAAGAAGAAGCATTTACATAATGCTTGACTTCCAGATGTAAATAATCTGCTCTCAGGAGCTGATTTGATTAAAGAACGTTTCTGAAAAGATACAAAGTCATGAATTCAACATCACTGTATGATTTGCTCTCTTCTGTGGCCAAAACCTAGACTCAAAACTGTGTCCATCCATCTCACAAATTCAAACTATTGATGGAAAGTGTTATGAGAAAATAAAGAATGAGCCAATGCAATTTTATCATTGTTACTGGGAAAAACTCAAGCATATGATCCTGGGAAATCACTGGTGTTATTTCTATATACCAAAAAGGCAAATTTATAAAAATTAATTTCAAATTACTTGAAAGAAAAGAGAAACTATAGAAAGAAATTATTGTACTGGAATACTACCCTTTTTTAATAGTAACATACAAAGTTGTGTGTTTCTGTGTGTATGTGTATTCTCTCTTCCAGATATAGATACAGATTAGATATAGATTATAGATATTCACCAAACTTTTCCATCCAGTTAAAGACTTCTCAGTGAAAGACTTCTCCAGGTATTTTTCCTTGTATTTCGATTATTAATAAAATTCAAAAAACCTGAATTTGGAATTTTAGGATTAAAAAGTTCAGAATGTAACCACTGACACTTACCACCTATAAAACTTAGGGAAAGTTACTTGACTTCTCTGTGCCTCAGTTTCCTTATCTGTAAGATTCTGAAAAGAATACTTACCTCAGAGTTGTGGAAGAATTAAATGAGTTAATATATACAAAATATTTAAAACAGTACATAGCACACTATAAGAGCTACGGTAGCTAGCATTATGAATTCATACATTTACATCATGGCATAGCTTCAAAATGAAGCCACTGTATAATTCCATATAATTATGTTTCTTTCTACCCTGTGTGATTGGCAGTTTCATTTGATTATAGTGATATAATGTGGCAAAGCCAAGTGCAATGGAGAAATGTGGTCATTTTGTTAAAATAAGCTATAGCGCTTGCCCCAACTACAGAGGTATGATGTCTTCTCTTTCATACTATAGCAAGTAAAGTATATCAACTGAAGAAAAATAATTTAAGGATTGAAAATATCTTTTTTCCTTCTTCCTATTTAAAATTATATTTTGTTAAGGAGCCCCTGAAGCAATCTTTTCCAACTTCATGATAAAGTTTCTAACTTCATAAGTATGAAGACAGCCTCCCAAAAGGAGAAAAGACACATGATCAAAAATGGGAGTAACAGGAAACCTATGACAAGAATCTGGAATAATTTGCCACTAATTACAAAGCCAATGAAACAAATCAGGAATCAAAATCAACAGGTCATAGCTGCAGTTTCAACTCTAATATGGGCCTATAGACTCCATGTTCCTTCCCTACCATCTCTTCTTTGGTTCACAAACACAAGGGCTACCACAAACAAAACTGGCCAGCTCCTCTTTCTCCTGCTTGCTTCTCAAGACAGCTAGCATACTGCCCTATCCTGTTCTCTCCTTACTAACTCTCCTTCCGCAGAGACTGAGCTAGAAATAATTGGGCATCAAGATTGGGAAAAGGGCTCCCCTGGTGGCGCAGTGGTTGAGAGTCCGCCTGCCGATGCAGGGGACACGGGTTCGTGCCCCGGTCCGGGAGGATCCCACATGCCGCGGAGCGGCTGGGCCCGTGAGCCATGGCCGCTGAGCCTGGGCGTCCAGAGCCTGTGCTCCGCAACGGGAGAGGCCACGACAGTGAGAGGCCCGCATACCGCAAAAAAAAAAAAAAAAGATTGGGAAAATGTGGTGGTGCACTGTCTCTAAAAGCAACGCCCTCCATATTGTAGTCTTTCATGTTTCCATTTGTTCACAGTGTCAGGGAGGTGTGGAGTGAGAAGAAAACACAAGAGAAGGCACCATTTCAACCCAGCTGAGCTATACTAGATGAAAGTCAATCAGATGTGAAAAATTGAACAAGAAGATATATGTATCAAACTTCCAGTGGGTTGTGGATTTGAGAATGGGACTGCACCCAAGTGGTCTAAGAAAGGGGCCAAAGGCAACTCACTGGCAATCATCAATCATAGGCTGATCTCTCATCTCAAGACTGCATAAAGAAAAGTTCAATGTGTAACCTAGGAAGAAAGGTACTGCAAAACAAAGTAAGGACATCTAAACATATTTACCATAGGAAATTCTCCATTGGATGCAAGATGGCATGCCCTCCATGAAAGAAGAGAAATCCAGAAGCGAATAGGGTGTGATTAAAAACTCGAAGGATAAGGATATACAATGGAGAAAAGACAGTCTCTTCAATAAGTGGTCCTGGGGAAAACAGGCCAACTACATGTAAAAAATGAAATTAGAACACTCCCAAACACCATACACAAAAATAAACTAAAAATGGATTAGAGACCTAAATGTAAGACTGGACACTATAAAACTCTTAGTGGAAATCATAGGCAGCACATTCTATGACATAAATCACAGCAAGATCCTTTTTGACCCACCTCCCAGAGAAGTGGAAATAAAGACAGAAATAAACCAATGGGACCTAATGAAACTTAAAAACTTTTGCACAGCAAAGGAAACCATAAACAAGATGAAAAGACAACCCTCAGAATGGGAGAAAATATTTGCAAATGAAGCAACTGACAAAGGATTAATCTCCAAAATTTACAAGCAGCTCATGCAGCTCAATATCAAAAAAACAAACAACCCAATCCCAAAATGGGTAGAAGACCTAACATTTCCCAAAAGAAGATATACAGAGTGCCAACAAACACATGAAAGGATGCTCAACATCACTAATCATTAGAGAAATGCAAATCAAACTACAATGAGGTATCACCTCACACCAGTCAGAATGGCCATCATCAAAATATCTACAAACAATAAATGCTGGAGACGGTGTGGAGAAAAGGGTACCCTCTTGCACTGTTGGTGGGAATGTAAATTGATACAGCCTCTATGGAGAACAGTATGGAAGTTCCTTTAAAAACTACAAATAGAAGTACCACATGACCTAGCAATCCCACTACTAGGCATACACCCTGAGAAAACCATAATTCAAAAAGCGTCATGTACCACAATGTTCACTGCAACACTATCTACAATAGCCAGGACATGGAAACAACCTAAATGCCCATCGACAGATGAATGGATAAAGAAGATGTGGCACATATATACAATGGAATATTACTCAGCCATAAAGAGAAATGAAACTGAGTTATTTGTAGTGAGGTGGATGGACCTAGAGTCTGTCATACAGAGTGAAGTAAGTCAGAAAGAGAAAAACAAATACCTTATGCTAACACATATATATGGAATCTAAAAGAAAAAGGTTCTGAAAAACCTAGGGGCAGGAAAGGAATAAAGATGCAGACGTAGAAAATGGACTTGAGGACATGGGGAGGGGGAAGGGTAAGCTGGGACGAAGTGAGAGAGTGGCATGGACATATATACACTACCAAATGTAAAATAGATAGCTAGTGGGAAGCAGCCACAGAGCACAGGGAGACCAGCTCGGTGCTCTGTGATCACCTAGAGGGGTGGGAGGAAGACGCAAGAGGGAGGAGATATGGGGATATATGTATATGTATAGCTGATTCACTGTGTTATAAAGCAGAAACTAACACACCACTGTAAAGCAATTATACTCCAATAAAGATGTTAAAAAAAATTTTTTTTAAATGGGCAGAACAGAGATAACCCCACACACATATGGGCACCTAATTTATTACAAAGGAGGCAAGAACATACAATGGAGAAAAGACAGCCTCTTCAATAAGTGGTGTTGGTAAAACTGGACAGCTACATGTAAAACAATGAAAGTAGAACACTACCTAACACCATACACAAAAATAAACTCCAAATGGATTAAAGACCTAAATGTAACACCAGAGACTATAAAACTCTTAGAGGAAAACATACGAAAAACACACTTTGACGTAATCCACAGCAAAACCTTTTTTGAACCACCTCCTAGAGTTACAGAAATAAAAACAAAAATAAACAAATGGGACTGAATTAAACTTAAAAGCTTTTGCACAGCAAAGGAAACCATAAACAAGACAAAAAGAGCACCCTTAGAATGGGAAAAATATTTGCAAATGAAACAACAGACAAAGGATTAATCTCCAAAGTATATAAACAGCTCATGGAGCTCAATAACAAAAAAACAAAAATCCAGTTAAAAAATGGGCGGAAGACCTAAATAGACATTTCACCAAGGAAGACATACAGATGGCCAAGAGGCACATGAAAAGCTGCTCAACATTACTAATTATTAGAGAAATGCAAATCAAAACTACAATGAGGTATCACCTCACACCAGTTAGTATGGGCATCATCAGAAAATCTACAAACAACAAATGCTGCAGAGGGTATGGTGAAAAGGGAACCCTCTTGCACTGTTGATGGGGATGTAAATTAATACAGCCACTATGGAGAACAGTATGGAGTTTCCTTAAAAAGCTAAAAATAGAATTACCATATGACCCAGCAATCCCACTACTGGGCACATACCCTGAGAAAACCATGATTCAAAAAGACACATGCACCCCAATGTTGGTTGCAGCTCTATTTACAATAGCCAGGTCACGGAAGCAACCTAAATGCCCATCGACAGATGAATGGATAAAGAAGATGTGGTACATATATACAATGGAATATTAATCAGCCATAAAAAGGATGAAATTGGGTCATTTGTAGAGACGTGGATGGACCTAGAGACTGCCATACAGAGTGAAGTAAGTCAGAAAGAGAAAAACAAATATTGTATATTAACGCATATGTGTGGAATCTAGAAAAATGGTACTGATGAACCAGTTTGCAAGGCAGAAATGGAAACACAGATGTAGAGAACAAACGTGTGGACACCAAGGGGAGAAAGCGGGCCGGGGGGTGGGGGTTGTTGGTAGTGGCGGTGGGATGAACTGGGAGATTGGGATTGACATGTATTCACTAATATGTATAAAATAGATAACTAATAAGAACCTGCTGTATAAAAATAAATAAATAAAATTCAAATAAAAAAACAAAGGATGAATTAAATAGTAATGATGATTAAATAAATGAAGATTGAATGTGTGTGTGTGTGTGTGTGTGTGTGTGTGTGTAGAAAGAAAAAGAGGAGGTTATTTAATGAATATCATACACAATTTTTCTTCTTTTTCAGTTAACATTAAAATGAATGTTGTTGCCACATCAATAAATTCTCTTTTAAACAGGTTTTTAAAAAGATGCATAATATTACACCATGTATGTGCTCTAACGTGTATGATTCTCTTACTGTTGGATGTTTAGGGTTTTTTTTTTTCCAGTTTTAAAGCATAATGAGCATCCCTGTACTTATAATTTTCATAAGATCTTTGATTATTTCTTTAAGATAAATTTCCACAAGTAAGATTGCTGGATCAGTGGATTTTTTTCCTTTTTAAGTTTCTTGCCACATATCAACAAATTGGCTTCAATAAGTTTATTGAAGTTTGCTCTCCTATCAGCAAGGTTTGTGATTATCCGTTTACCAAATCTACTTCAGCATTGTGTCTACTTTTTAATCTTAAAATTCTATATTTAAAAAGTATTATGTTGGTTAAAAATTTTTACTAATTAGGTTTAGTACTTGTCCTGAATTCGTCTATTTGTCATCTTCCATCAGTTGCTTGCAATTGCCTTTGCTAGTTTTTCTCTTAGAGTGCTGTAAAAATATAGAAAAAATATATATTGGTCTCTGCCCCCAGTTCATGGCACAGACCCCTGAAGTCTTTGTGATATCCTAAGTGATAAGGGTATTAGAAGCAACTTTTGTTCTCATATTTGGTCTTTGACCCCAGTTCCTGACACAGGACTCCTGAAATACTTGCAATTTCCTGGTTGATAGGAGTGTCTTTTGTTCTAAAGAGACGACTCTGGGTGGGCTCCTGGCTGGGAGCTGGTCACCGGAAAGAACAAGACATGATTAGGAGCTTGAAATTCTCAGCCTCGCCCCCTGTTCTCTTGAGAAGGGAGGACTGAAAATGGAGTTAATGATTGATCATGCCTATGTGAGCAATCCTCCATAAAAATCCTAATAGCCTGGGGTTCAGAGAGATTCCAGGTTGGTAAATTTATATAACAGAAGGATGATGCACGCCGACACCAGGACAGAGCTGTGCTCAGGACCCTCCTAGACCTCACCCTATGTATTTCTTCATCTGGCTGTTCATCTGTATACTTTATCGTATCCTTTAATAAACTGGTAAACATAAGTAAGTGTTTCCCTGAGTCTGTGAGCTGCTCTAGCAAATTAGTCAAACCTAAGGAGGGGGTCGTGGGAACCACAGACTTACAGTTGATCAGAAGCACGGGCGACAACCTGGACTTGTGATTGGCATCTGAAGTGGGGTACAGCCTCAGGGGACTGAGCCCTTAGCCTCAGGTAGATAGTGTCAGAATTGAATTAAGCTGCAGGACAATCAGCTGGTGTTGCAGAGAAGTACTTGGTGGTGTGAGGAAAACCTCCACACATTTGGTGACCGGAAGTGTCAGAAGTGAAATGTTCTGTGTGATAGTAAAGGAGACACACAGGAGAAAAACACAGGAGGGAAGAACTGCAGGTTTTTTAAAACAGGTGTTGATATTCTTTTCAGTTAAAAGAGCTTTTTTGCATTAAGTTTATAAACCTTAATATTGGTGGAATTTCTTCTTCCAGCAAATATTTGTCCTTTGCATTTCATTTTATTTGTGATGTTCTAAAAATAAATGATGTTTCAAAATATCATGTTTAAAAAAACTAACAAGGCAAGGGTAAAATAAATTGAGCATAAAGGCAAAAAAGAGCAAAATTTATGCTTCATAAAATACAATCAGTGATATGAAAGGAAAACTTCGGATGTTCTCTATTAATGCAGAAGAAAAGCAAATAAAAAAATGAGAGAGAAGATGACATACATGTTTGTAGACAAAAGAATGGAGAGACAACCATTGTGGTTGTGGTATTTCACCAAATCAATTGGAATGGAAACAATACTAAAAGACAAATCAAAGAAAAACTTCCTTAGACTGAAAGAAATCACAGATATTCAAATGAATGGGCTCATCATGCTTCCGGCAAAATCTATGGAAAGAGACAATGCCAAGAAACATATTGACAAATATTTTAATCACAAGAATAAGGAAAATATTCACTAAGCATTCAAATAGAGAGGAAGGGAGGAAGAGAGGAAGGGAGGGAGGGAGGGAGGAAGATCATATACACAGCACACATATATATCCACACCCTTATAATCTAGGCAATTCCAACGTGGAGATCACCTGATTCTCTCTGGAACATAAACAATGCAACTCTGGCAGATGCCAGTGAGAGACTGAAGTTGTAAGTAGGACAGTAGGTTGGTCAGTGTCTAAGAGAAAGTCATGTGTGATATTAACACAATGATATTAGGGGGTACAATGGAAATTTTTTAAGGAATGTTTTTATAGGCCTGAAATTATCTGATCCGTTGATTCAGTGTCTTCTTGAAGAAACTATGAAATAGATGGATTTAATAGGGGTTGATGAGTTATTTAGGAGAGCCTAAATATTCTAAACCTCACCCTTTCATTACTGTTTCATAATCCATATTTCTTGTTCTTTTTAGTAGCCCATAGATATGAATGCTAACTAATAACATCAGGTACACACATCAAAACTGACATTGACTGCTGGAGAGAGGCATCTTTCATCTGCTGTTTCACATAAGGAAGCACAATGGTGAGACAAAATAAGACTTGGAGAAGGCCTTAATTTATGAGTTCTGAAATTATATTTGTTGCATAAAGCATATCGTCCTCTGGGCTATAGTAGTGTTATTTTTAAGAAAGGATGGCAAATTGCTTCAGCATTTTCCTGCAAGGTTGCTAATACACACCAGATCACTATATCCTGAAGCAGACAGTTTGCTGGAATAATATACAGAAAGCAGTGTTTTATATAAGCCACAAACCATGCTTCTTGGTTTTGTTTACATTGGTTCCACACACTAGGAAAACAATAGGTTTCACAGTAAATTCAGTGATGAAGTAAATTATGCGTCTGCCCATCAGGTTGGGGAAAATACATTCTTGTGGGAAAGCAAGAAAGACAGTGCAAAAGGGAGAAGAGAATTTGTGCTATTTGACCAGGTTGACAAACTCAAACAGCTGAGGCCATGAACCCCAAACTCTCATTTTCATCCCCTGCGTGCCTTAGAGATTTGGTACTTGTCACCCACAAGAAAGGGACACACGAAACACAGAAAGCTCAGCAGCTGCTCAAAAAGATCGAGGGGTTAGTAGGCCACTTGCATTTAGCCACGTTCCTGAAAGCCACTCCCTGGGACCAACCACCTTCAGCTTTGAGGGTTCCCCTGCTCTCCACAAGGAATGCATTCTGCCTTAAGAGTCTCCACACATTTTGGGTTAATAGATCCAATATTTATCGTCCAGAAACTGGATATTACAGTTTAAATCATTTATTGAGTGTTGTAACAATAAGAACTATGAAAAGCACTTACACGTGCAGTACTACTCTGACTTTTAAAACATTATATCCCTCTATTGATGGACATTTAGGTTGTTTCCATGTCTTGGCTATTGTAAATAGTGCTGCAATGAACACTGGGGTGCATGTATCTTTTTGAATTATGGCTTTCTCCAGATATATGCCCAGGAGTGGGATTGCTGGATCATATGGTAGCTGTATTTTCAGTTTTTTACAGTTCTCCATACTGTCCATACTGTTCCCCATAGTGGCTGTACCAGTTTACATTTCCACCAACAGTGTAGGAGCGTTCTCTTTTCTCCACACCCTCTCCAGCATTTACTGTTTGTAGATTTTTTTTATGACAGTCATTCTGACCGGTGTGAGGTGATACTTCATTATGGTTTTGATTTGCGTTTTTCTAATAATTAGTGATGTTGAGCATCTTTTCATGTGCTTTTTAGCCAACTGTATGTCTTCTTTGGAGAAATGCAGACCTAGAAATTGTCATACTGAGTGAACTATGTCAGAGAGAGAAAGACAAACCTTATATGTAGAATACCAGGGGATGGGCGGTGGGGAGAGATAAATTGGAAGATTGGGATTGACATATACACACTAACTATATATAAAATTGATAACTAATAAGGACCTACTGTATAGCACAGGAAATTCTACTTAATACTCTGTAATGGCCTATATGGGAAAAGACTCTAAAAAAGAGTGGCTATACGTACATGTATAACTGATTCACTTTGCTGTATACCTGAAACTAACACAACATTGTAAATCAACTATACTCCAATAAAAATTTTTTTTAATTTAAAAAATAAAAGATTATACCCCAAATTGTTGAATCTCTAAGATATCACACTAAGCAACTGAGTACCCCCTAAGTGTGAGTTTCTATTCTACCACCTATATGAAAGCACTGAGGGAAACACAGGATTCAGTCTCTATGCTAAAGGAATTTACACACTGGTACCAAAGAGGAGAGTCATATAAATTACTATAATCAAAGGTGAATGTGGCAACCTTTCTAAGAAAAATAAAATTAAGTGCAACAGGAATACTGCTCAGAGAGAAGTTAATTACAAAAACAGGGAGAGCTACCTAAGTTAAGTAACAATTTAAGCTGATTTTTTTTTTTTGCGGTACGCGGGCCTCTCACTGTTGTGGCCTCTCCCGTTGTGGAGCACAGGCTCCGGATGCGCAGGCTCAGCGGCCATGGCTGATGGGCCCAGCCGCTCCGCGGCATGTGGGATCTTCCCGGACCGGGGCACGAACCCGTGTCCCCTGCATCGGCAGGCGGACTCTCAACCACTGCGCCACCAGGGAAGCCCAAGCTGATTGATTCTTAAAGGGCGTGTAGGATGAGAACTAGAGAGGGACAGCCAAGGGAAATGCAGAATCTGCTTGGGACGCAGCAGTAATTTAGCTTGACTAGAACAGAGGGTATGTTGAGGAACAGTGGCACCCAATCCTGGAAAGGCAGACGTGGCCATGTGGTAGATGACCATATATGTCAGGCTAAGAGTGATCACGATGTCCCCGATGAAAAACATCTTTGCTTTAGAGAGAGATTAACCCAGAGATCAAGTGTAGTAGAGTGGTAAAAGGATAACGGCAGGAAAAGTTGGGGGTGAAGGGGTGTAGTAAAATAAACTTTGCAAAAGCCTAGGCAGGAAGAAGTAAGTTGACTCAAGGTTATTAGTGGGAATGGCAGTGTTACAGGTTGAGTAACATGGCTCCCCCAAATCGTATGTTGATGTCATAACCCCCAACACCTCAGAATGTCACCGTATGTGGAGATAGAGTCTTTAAAGAGGGAATTCAGTTAAAATGAGGTCATTAGGATGGGCCCTAATCCATTGTGACTGGTATCCTCACAAAAGGAGGAAGTTTGGAAACAGACGTACGGAGGGAAGACCATGTGAAGACACAGGAAGAAGATGGCCATCTACAAGCAAAGGAAAGAGGCCTCAGGAGGAAGCAATCCTAACGACCTCTTGATCTCGGACTGCTAGACTTCAGAATTGTGAAAAAATAAGTTGCTGTTGCTTAAGCCAAGAAATCTGAGGTACTTTATTATGACAGACTTAGCGAACTAATACAGGCAGAAATAGATAAGAGAGATTTAGGGAAGGACTAATTCAGAGCAGTGGGAAAATCCAGAAGGAGGAAAGGGAGAGGACTAAAAGTTGACAAGATGTGAGTTCAGGCAGCCAGGAAGTACAAGAAATAGTAGAAATTCAGGAAACTGGAAGAAGCTGCTTTGAGGAAAACTGATAATTCAGTTTGCAAAGTGTAAAGTGTGAATTCTGACAAGACATCCATGTTAATGTGTAAATTAAGTAATTGCCAATGTAACCAAAGGGCTCAGGAAAGTGCTAAATTTTGGAGCCATCCGGATGCAAGTGGAAGTTGAGGCCATAGAAATAGATAAGATTGTTCAATAAGATTATGAAGAATGAGAATAGAAAACTGAAGACAACTTGGAGGAGGACCTCAATCTTGCAGGCGAAATGAAGAGACAAAGAATGACAGAAAGAAGTGGTCAAAGATCATAGAAGTCGTCTGGTCTTACAGCTGCAAAATACAGGAGTGACTCAATCACCATTTCTACCTCATACTTTGTTCTCTTGATATGTAAACTTCCATCAGAGACCTGTAATATTGCAGTGTCTTTGCTCACATGTTGCTGAGTAACAGGATGCTGAGTGGGAGTTCCAGGCACTCCTGATAAGACCCACTGTTGAGCCCCAGAAGCACTCAGCATGCCACACTGCACAGTCGCCACAATTGGAGCTAAATGTCTTCCCTGGGGGGTTACTCAGAATTTGTAGAACCAGCCCTGCTACACCCAACAGACATCCCCCAACACACGCCTCCTATTTATAAAAATTGAAAACTGATAATGAGGGGGAGACAGGGGGTTTGAAAGAGCTGAGTCACCCACCTTGTTAGGGAGTGCAGTGTTTGCAGTGAGAGGAAAAAGGGTACTTCCCTGCCCACCCCGTTCAGTACACCATAGGATAAAGTTGGGAATGCCATAAGGAAAAGGATACTGGTGTTCTGTTCGCCACATGGATAGCCACTCAGGCAGTGAACGTTACCATTTTCCTCACCTGTGCCTGTCCAAGCAGGATTGAAGAGATCTAGAGTAAGAATATAGGGCAGAGAGCGGCAGCCAGTAAGGCAGCTGAACTACCCACCGTCTAGGGTGGAAAGGAAGTGTGTTTTCTAAGGTTTAATGGACATTGAAGAAGGTGGCTGGGCTTGAGCTACCTTGCTGGTTCCCACCCCAGAGAGCTACCTACTGGCTGAGGGGATCCATCCCTTGGACCTTTTTTCATTTTGCATATAAATTTTTTCACCATTTATTATGTCCTCAACACTATGCAAACTTCCTGGAATAAAGAGATACGTAGAACACAGTGTTTGGCATACAAGGATGTGCATGAACAACTAGTTTACTGGGAGTCATGACATTGTGGGAATACCAACAAAAAATATGGGGACTTAACATCAAGGAGCTGTGATAGTGAAAACTAAAAAGGAATGGAGGAGGTTGATTTATTTGTATCCTTCATCTTAAGGTGAGGTGGTGGGACAAACTCATACCTGCCCCAGGAGATAGTCAACATTTGAATCCTAGCCATCAAATGTCAGTCAGCGTTGGTCAGAGAAACAGTGACACCAACAAACTGAGGATGAGAGCTATGCAGGCCCGCAGGAGAGGGAAGGGGGGTGCTGGTAAGGTTTAGACCACACCCTCTCACCACCACCCAAGAATGAAGAAGTGGGATGAGAAGTGAAAAGCAGATGACAGTCTCCACCCACTTCAGGTCCTGGGAGCAGCTGGTCACGTCAGCCACAGGCAGAGGAGAGGAAGTAAGATTTAAATCAAGTTTTAGATTAAAGTTCTGACCTGGGCTGAATTTTCAATAAATGAAAATGACAAGAAAATTATATCTTTTAAGATAGCATTAAGAAATGGAAAAAGAGAATTCAACTGAAGATTAAAGGCAGTGACTGGAAACATTTTTAAAGTCCCATGGTGGTACTCCTATAAAGTTGTGACTCTCCAATAAACTAGTTGTCATGCAAATCTTTGTATACCAAGCACTGTGTTCTATACATCTGTTTATTCCAGGAAGCCTACATAGCGTTGAGGACACAAGTGGTTAATAAATTTATTATATGCAGAGTGGAAAAAGGCCCAAGGAATAGTAATTTGTGGGCACCACTATAGAGAGGCAAAGGATGACACATCTTAAGAAAAACTTTGTGTCATCTGTGTTGCAGGCCCTCTTGTAAAATAGCCCCTTATCAGCTTAATGTTTGGGTCCAACAGAGTGAAAATGAAACCAAAGCACTATCTCCAAAAGATATCTGCACCCCCATATTCACTGCAGCATTATTTACAATAACCAAGACATGGAAACAACCTAAGTGTCCATCAGTTGATGAATGAATAAAGAAAATGTGGCATACATATACAATGGAGTATTATTCAGCCATAAAAAGAAGGATATTCTGCCATTTGAGACCACATGGACGGACCTTCAAAGCATCTTATGCTAAGTGAAATAAGTCAGACAGGGAAAGACAAATACTCTATGATCTCATTTATATGTGGAATCTTAAAAAAGAAAAAAAATCATAGCTACAGAGTACAGATTGGTAGTTCCCAGAAGCGGAGTATGGATGAAATTGGTGAAGTTCATCAAAAAGTACAAACTTCCTGTTGTAAATAATTCCTGGGGATGTAATGTACAGCATGCGGATATAGTTAACAATACCGTACTGTATATTTGAAAGTTGCTAAGAGAGTAGATCTTACGAGTTTTCATCACAGGAAAACACATTTGGAACAACGTGTAGTAATGGGTACTAACTAAATTTGTTATCTATCTATATGATTACGTTGTACACCTAAAACTAATACAATGTTATATGTCAATTATATTTCAATTAAAAGATCAATCTATTATCCCAACTGATTTTGGGAGAAGCCTAACTTTAGATAAAGTTCACTAATTCATTGCAATAATATATTCTGAGCTTTCATTCCAAGGACTATTCTAGACCCTGGGCATAAAATGATGAATAAAGAAGATGTCATCATTATTCCATGAAGCATATAGAGGCAGGAGAAAGGTATATAATCAGGCAATTATATACCTAATCAAGCAATAGACTGGGATGAATTACTTTGTAAACTTCTTCCTTTGATTCCTTCAATCCATTCTATCTTTATGCTCTGTTCTCCTTAAGAGTATGAAAATAAGCAATAGCCCTTGCAGTAGGCTGTGTTAATGGTCTCAATACTTTACCACTCCTTATATCCATGTACTTTTTAATTTCTTCAGTAGACAGAATGAAAATATTTCTCTGCTCCTTGACTTTGGATTTGTCCATATGACATGCTCTGACCGATAGAACACTAGTGGGTATAATGTGACCTCCCCCTTTAAAACACTGATGTGCACACGCATGATTGAACTTGCCCTCTTATACTTCTACCATTGCTATAAGAAGAACATGTCAGGTGTAACCCGCTGTCTCAGGAGGAGAAAGAGGAACATGTGAAACACAGTAGCCCCAGCCAGTTGCCCTAGATGAGCCCAGTCTAGATCTGCTGGCCTCCACAGACATACAAACTTAATAAATGCTTTTTGTTGTATGTCATTGAGATAGTGTGGCTCCTTGTTATGTAGCATTATTGAAACAATAACTGAGTGATACAAATTTATATATACTTATCTTGGTAGATCCTAATACTCTGTTCATCTGATAGGATAGAATAAGTACCATACACAGAGTAAAAACATCTAGTAAGATGTGCCTGGACATATAATTAAGTGTTCCAATCTCAACAATGAGAAATTAAGATCCAATAGTATGAACTGCATAAATGGAAGAATCAGTCCACTTCTCCTTACCAGATTTCTTATCCTAACCAAAGTGAAGTTCACGACTCAGCCCTAAGACCTTGCTAAAATTTACTGTTTCCTAGACTGTCATATTGAACAGATCATGATACGCAGAAGCCAAGGAAAACAAATGAAATTCGCGTTTCACTGGGTCCCACATGCTGTGATGTTTGCAAACCCACATGCATCCACCAAGAAGCACTCAGAATGTTTGATTCTGAAAACGAATCCATAACAAGAATAGAGTAGAGAACAAAATCAACTCAACAAGTCACCCCGTATGTTTTTCATTTTCTGGTATTCTGAAAAGGAAGTGAATGTGGTATAGTGTACTTGGCTCCCAGCATAGAGACTTCCAGCTATTTTTTTTAATTTCATATTTACAGAGAGCCCTGTGTTGCTCTCTGTCCTGCCTCTGAAATAGCAACAGCAGTGAAGGAAGTAATCCACCGAGGAGTAAATGTGGTATCTTTCCTAGTGTAGTGGGTTTGGACTCATGTTCCACGTCTAATACAAAGATGTTCTCTGTGTACTGTACACAGGTTGCTGGGATCCACTCGAGAGAAGATAAGGTACCTTCATTACAGGCAGACGAGACCTCTGGCAAATCACTATCACAGTGCTGAAAGGAAACGCAGTCAGACTGCCTTCTTTCCTCTTTACGTCCAAAGTAACATTTAATGATAGGTACACAGTCTCGATGCCTATTTAAACTTAGCTATCTAAACAAAGAAAAAAAAAGAGCAAGAGATTTCTCTGATAGTTAGGAATATGTAAATATAAAAGTAGTATATGTACCATAATATATGTATATATGTGTATGTGTAAGTGTGTGTATACATATATATACATATTATTGTACAAATATTTTGTATTTGTTAAATGTGCTTACCCTAATACAGCTGTAATCACAGAACATACCGTGTATCCTTACTTGCATCTCTACCAGGATTCTATACAATGAGTACGACAGCACTCTCCACTTCACATCTTTCAGAAGAAGGTGGTTTTTTTTAAATTTGTCCTCAGAAATACGGAGTCTATTAAAAATTTAGTGTGGCTCCTGGGTAAAGTGAAGCTAATTCAAAGCATCCTTCTGTGCATGAGGAACTAAGAACAGACAAATGTACTTTATCTTATAAATCTCATACATCAAAACTACTAGACTACCTCTGTAGTGAATTTAACAAGAAAACTACGGTGCTCCTGAGCAGCACAGAAAATCAATCAATTGCTGAGACATTTTATCAGTGTGCAAATACTGATAGGTGCCAGAGTTATTTTAAAGAGGCTAGTCTTTAATCTAATTATCATGTAATGTTAAAATGCAAAGACTTTTAGATGAATAGTACTGCTATTTCTTACTACTCATGGTCCATTTAAAACCTATTAACCAGATATATGTAAATCATACAAACACATATATTTAGTCAAATTGTATGATCAAATATTAAACGTCACATGACAATATTTTTAAATTTCACATTAAAATTTGTAAGTACTCAGAGGAAACACCTAAATTCAAAAGACTACATCTTATTTTCATCAAACTGATATTATTCAGGAAGTTTCTAAATATTGATTCCATTTAAAATTCCAGGCCAACATCTTAATTCAGAATGTTTGAAATCAACTAATAAGTTCTGACTTGATACCTGACAATATGCTGAATACTATTATAGATTCAAGGTGACTGATCAACAGATGAGTAAGTTACTCATCCTGTCAAAATATTTTATATTTCATTAAATTTAATAACATGTATCAGTGGAAGGCCACTCTAGTATTAACTAAAATTATTCATAATGCACATGAAACTTTAACATGTTCCCAGTGTTATATCCATGCAATACATTTTCTCATTAATAAAAATCTATTTTAAACAAGCTCTGATCCTTAAAAATAAGATTTATAAATTTTTCTTAGCTTGTATATGGCTCAAAATTAATTTTTCCTTGTATTTTTACATTAAGCATTTTCCTTTTACTTTGAATTTTTTCCATTTTTTTCTTACTCCAGTTGTCTCAAAAATGAGTATGGGACCCTAGCCAATGCTTCCTCCTTTTGTAGACTCTTTAACTCGATACAACACGCAAAAAGGCCCTTTTCAGAAATAACTCATCTCTTCTCAGTTCCCTGAACAGTAAAGTCTACTTTTTTTTAACTACATCAGATTCTACCTATTCATACACACACACAAAACTGATATGTAGCTATTAACACTATGCATTTAATCAGGAGAAAAGCAATGTTCAAAACACATTGCATTTTATCTCCCTGGCAGGCTTCTTGACATCTGATTTCACTCTTTTTAAATGTTCCAAAGGAACTTCATTAGTGCTGTAGAGAGAGCCTCCTTTTACTCTCTTAAATGCACTGATAGCCAGGTAAAACTCATCGAACAATCAAGTCCTGCAGGACTCCTGCAAGACTGTACAGGACATCAAGGAAGTGGATGTCACCCAACAGTAAAAACACCCTGATTGCATTCTATGCTGGCACTGGAGCCTCACTTTTTCACAGACACTGCTAAGTGTTGCAGATAAATCTGTTTCAGCTGTGATGAGAAAAATGTTTCAAAATCCATAAAATTACTATACCTGCCATGCCCATACTTAAAATGGTTTACAACGTAAATCCTTATTAATGCTACAAGTGTCTAGGATGCTTCCCTGAAGACTTCTAGTAAGTACATTTGTGAAGAATCTGTCAAATTCATGAGATTATTCAGTTACTCGAAACTAGGTAATAAAGTATAGTTCTTGTTTGAACATCAAATACTTCCCTGTACAGCATTTATAAGTTGCAATTGGGAACTGAATCTATGCTAAACCAAATGTGCGTGATCACTTGCACAAAGAAAATGTTTCCTGTTGGGATAGCAGGATAGTTAGAGGGAGCTGAACTATTAGCCTGAGAATTTGGTCAGATCTTTGTTTCATCTTCAATTTTCTTCCTTTATACGACTTGACGTTATTTGAAAGAATTACGTAGAATTTTTAAAGAATGAAAAGGGTCTTTAGTCAACAAGTTCTAAGAAACATTTTGTCAATTTTATTTAACAAAGTTCATTATTTCAATTTTTAAAGTTATAATTGGTAAAATCCAAAGTATTCCTTTTATGTTTCTATCACTATATTGTGCACTTCTGGGACACAGCTGGAATGTCATTTCTGAAAATGACATTGTAACTGTAAATGAGGTACAATTCAATCATATTTTCCCATTAGGAGCAAAGTTGTAATATAGGATTATTTTCCTGAAGAAAAGTCTACTGCCCAACTTTTTATAGAAATGATCATAAATGTTAGATCTTGGATAAATATAACTCATATAGTACTGCAGATAAGTATACTGCTTGTGGTAGTCATTAGGGCTGTTTGCAAACACTCCGGTTAGCTCTCCTTCCTGGCATATATTAAGATTGTACTTCCCCATTCCTGGGAAGACAACATGGCCATATGACTTGATATGGCCAATGAACTGTGATTGAAAGTGACCAAAAGTCACTTACAGTTGGAAGCTTAAAAAGCCAGTGTTGAATTTACTATGTCTCTTTTTTCCTGTGCCAGAGTGACTAGCAATGCTCAGGGAGAGAGGTGCTCTATTAGCCTGGATCCTAGAGTAAGAATGAACTGCAGCAAAATCCCCAGCTGATCTGTTACATGATACACATGGAGTGTCAGCAAGAAATACACCTTAGTTGTTTTAAGCTGCTGAGATTTGGGGGTTGTGGATTATTGAAAAACAACCTCACCTAAACTAACTGATATACGCCTTTATATATTAAAGTATAAAGCTTTCTAAAAGACATCTAAATCATTCAGTAACCAATCACACAAATGTTGGCTTATTTTGAGGCAGCAATATATTAAATGGTAACTTCATTCTATCTAATATTCCCTTTCCATCTTGAAACTTCAATCTCTCTCCCCAGTGGCTCCTTTGACACAGCAATCAGACATGCTAAAACCTTACTGCTGATGACATACCTCCTTCAATCTTGCTATGCCTTTGAGTTAACTTCTCTTCTCTCTTCTTTTCACTGTCAACAGCATTCTAACTTATTTACACTTTAAAGGAAAAAATTCTATCAATGAACTTATAATTATCAAATACATGGCTCTTCGCTTGGTCCCCATCTTTTCAACTTTTCTTTCATATTCAATGTTGATTACAACCCTTGTCCTTGCAATTCCTCCTTTTACTTCTGTGATATTATATATTTTTGGTTCTCCCCTGATATGCATCTTCTCAGTCTCTTTTTTTGTTTCTTTTACGCTTCTATTTGTCTATGTATAAGTATTCCCCAGTGTTCATTTCAAATATATCATCTCTTTTCCGTCTCCCCTTAACAATATCATCCACTTACACAGCTTCAACTGTCACTAATATATAGATAATTCCCCAAATTCTCTATCTTCAACTTGTTTTCTGCTTATTCAGTTACTTAGATATATACCTCATTCTGGCCATACCACTTGAATAACAAAAATAAATATTCTTTAATATCTTTCAAAGTATTGTATTTTTGAATATATTTCTCCCTTGTCTTTTCCGTCTCCACTAATATTCTCGACAAATCTCAACAGTCTAGAGTAGTCGTCAATCATTTCCTCTTCCTCACCAACCATAATCAGTTTCTAAATCCTATCTGTATTTAGTACAATTTAACACAAGGCTACTATGAAAAAAAGGCTACATTTTCTGTTGGTATTACTTGGTTCAGTAATTTATCATAAAGAACAGAGTAAACATTATAGAGAAATTGAATCCTATTATGTATAAAAAATAACTATATGCCACAACCACGTAGGATTTATTCCAGTTGGGCAAGACTGGTTCAATATTCAAAAATCAATTAATGTAATCCACCACACCAACAGGCTAAGGAAGAAAATTCCTATGATCATATCAATAGATACAGAAAAAGCATCTGGCAAAATCCAAAACATATTCATCATAAAAGTTCCCAGAAAACTAGGAGGAAAGGAGAACTTCCTCAACTCGACAAAGAACATCTAAGAACAAACTAACATACTTAATGGTGAGAAACTAGAAGCTCTCTCCAATACTAGGACAACATAAGGATGTCCCCTCTTACCACTCCCATTCAACATCATACTGAAAGTTCTAGTAATGCAACAAGACAAGAAAAGGATATTAAAAATATATAGATTGAGAAAAAATAAATAAAACTATCTTTTCCACAGATGGCAAGTTGTTAAGGTAGAAAATCCCAAAGAATTGGGGGAAAAAAAAAAAACCTCCTGGAACTAATAAGCAATTATAGCAAGATTGCAGGATACCAGGTTAATAAACAAACACAATTGCTTTCCTATGTACCAGCAATGAGCAATTGGAATTCGAAATTTAAAACAAACACCATTTACATTTACCAAAACAAAAAATAAAATAGGTATAAATCTGACAAAATATGTACAAGATCCATGTGAGGAAAACTACAAAACTCTAATGAAAGAAATCAAAGAACAAAATTAATGAAGAGATATTCCACAATCATGGATAGGAAGACTCAATATTGTTAGGATGTCACTTCTTCCTAACTTCATCTATAGATTCAACACAATACCGATCAAGATTCCAGCAAGTTCTTTTTTGGATATTGACAAACTGATTTTAAAGTGTAAATGGAAAAACAAAAGACTCAGAATAGCCAACACAGTGTTGAAGAACAAAGTTGGAGGACTGACACTACCTAACTTCAAGACTTACTGCAAAGCTACAGTAATCAAGACAATATGATACAGGTGAAAACATACAGATAAATGAAACAGAATAGAGATGCCAGAAATAGACCCACACAAATACAGTCAACTGATCTTTGACCGAGGAGCAAAGGTAATACAATGGAGAAAAGACAGTTTTTTCAACAAATGGTGCTAGTACAACTGGACATCCACATGCAAAAAAGAATCTAAACACAGACCTTGTACCTTGCACAAAAATTAACTCAAAATCGATTGCAGACCTAAATGTAAAAAGAAAACTATAAAACTCCTAGTGATAACAGAGGAGAAAATCTATGTGACTTTAGATTTGGCAGTGACTTTTCAGATACAGCACCAAAAGCACAATCCATGAAAGAAAAGAAATTGATAAAATAGACCATTAAAATTTAAAACTTTTGATCTGCAAAAGACATTGTTAAGAGAATGAAAAGACAAGTCACAGACTGGGAGAAAACATTTGCAAAACACATTATCTATCTGTCTATCTATCTATCCATCCATCCATACCTGTACCTTTATACATATGTGTGCAGACAGATAGATATACATATATAAGTATATATCTACACATATATCATATATATCTATATTTTTATAGATTATAAATATATATACACACATACATATATATGGAGTGAGAGACAGAGACAGATAGAGGAGGAGGATGGAGAAAGAAAGAATGAGAATGAACAGTGTCAATAGAGGGACAAAAATAATCAAAGAAATAATACTCCCTCCTCCTAAAATCCCAGAACTAAAGGATATTATAGATTGAAAATGCTCCCCATGAGTATCCATCTTAATGACTGAAAATACTCACACAAACGCGTATCATACTAAAATCATAGATAAATAAAAGTTTCATAAAATACAGATAGAAAAACAGGACACATATGAAGGATGGCAAATCAGGAAGGCACTAGAATTCTCTAATATAATAATGGTAACTGGAAGACAAATGGGGCCACGCCTTCCAATTTTTGAGCTAAAATGATTTCCAACTTAGAATTCTTTACTAACTAAATATCAAATAAAGACATCTTCAGACATAAAAGGGTTCAAAAATTTACTTTCCATATACTCTTTCTCAGGAATTAATGCCTGCTACAGTCCACTCAACCCAGAAACTCACCCAAGGAAGAGGATATGGGCTCAAGAGAGGAGGAAGAGGAAAAAGAAGTTCATAGGATGATGCTGAACAACAGCTTCTCAGGCCTAGAAAACACCAGTCCAGAAGGGAGGAAGACTGGCAGCTCTAAGAAGAACGTCACCAAGGAAACAAACAAAAAGAACCCTATAGGCTGTCTGAGTTGTTTTTATTTTTGTTTTGTTTTTTACCACAGTGAGATGAATTTGATAGCTTTGGCAGTGTTTTAAGGTGAAGTGAATAGTAAGATGAGCATAGAAAAATAAGGAAGTAAACAAAAACAAAAGTGTTTAATTCCAAAAGAAAATGTAATCATAGCATCCTCCATGGTTCAGTTGTGACCAATTTCTATATAACCATCATATAATAACCACGGAATCATGACTGAACTACAAATAATAAAACAGCTCTATTGAAAAGGTGGCAGGAAGATCTGTGCATGTTCCGGGGACATGCAGTTGCAGGCATACTAGAATAAAATCTTCATCTTAAAAAGCTATATATCAATAGGAAATGTGTGCTTTTTACTTTAAAGAGACTTAAAAAAAATAGTCCTGCGAGCATTTTATTTAGAAATAGGGAGATAAATAACAGAAACAACAGCTAAATAGTTTCAAGTTGTTGCTTTTGTGGAATAGAAATTAAGGGTAGAAAGAGAGTGGGGCAGAAAAAAACTATTTTATGATAAGCATTAAGATTTCTTAAACTAAATGCCTATATTAGTGTCATTTAAGAATTTAAAGAAAAACATTCGATCCCAAAGGATTCCAAAGCAAATCCCAAAGTGGTTGGATCTTTCCCAGTTGGAATTTGACAAAGGTTAATATTTGCATTATAATTTGACATAATAATTCTGAAAGATTCTGTACCAAGGAATGAGAGAAATACCACAACCAGAAAGTTCTTTTCCTTCACACCTTAGGAATAATTTGGAAAAATGGCCTAACATACTTTTATTAGGGCCAGAAAAGCAAAACGCAGTAAAAGAAATTAACAAAACAAAAACAACTATCACAAGCAACAGAGTATTAGGAAATAATATAAATATTGCATTAGGGTTATACAACGGGTTATGAAATTTAAGGAAACTGAAACCAAAGAGAACTTTTGTTTTATAGAAAGACTGCTTATAGACACAATATGGCTACTTCTTTGACAACACCAAACAGAAATAGACTTGATATTTTCATAAGTTCTATTCAGTGAATGAAAACATTTTCTAAGGCATGTTGAAAGAAAAGTTTTTTTAAAGGTGTTGCAATACTTATAAGAGACCAAAGGAGGAAAATACATACCTACACCCTACAAAATTAATCCTAGTACTCTGGCCCAGTGGGATTTTGCTCACAACCTTCTCTTGTAGCTAAATGATATTTCTGACTCTTCCATGACTGATAAATTTGATTTTGTAATATAGAGTGGATAAGTAAGTAAACTGTTAGTACTTCTTCCAAACTTTACTATCTTAGTGTGTGTGTTGGAGGTGGAGGGGAGTGTTAAGGAATTTGTTTACCAAACTATGGTCACTCCAATGCAAAGTACTAAGGAGCATGGCAAAAATAACAACTTTACATTTGCCCTTTTAACATAAGAAATACATAATTCATTATCCTAATGATTTAGCTACATCATGAGTCTCAGTTGAGTTAAGGACCATCTATTGGAGTACATGTATTCATCAGCAATATTGTCTAGAAAGCACATTGGATAGCATTTAACTCTAAAATAATTGTAGAGTTGATGTAGCTTAAAACAGATTAACAATTTGCCACAATATGTTTCTGTGCTGGAGACTGCTGGGTTTTCCTCAACACGCATTCTCCGTTTCTTGATTTATTATCAGCCCCTCACATTCTAGCTAAGCATATGGCTGCCTAGCTAAGGACTGCACGTCCCAGGCTCTCCTGAAGCTAGGTGTGTCCAGAGGACTAAGTTTTGACCAATGGATTGTGGGTAGACTCTGATACGTAAGACTTCTGGTTTGTACGCTCAAAAGCGTACAATGGATAGTGGATAAACACTGATATGTAGGACTTTGGTTTGTACGCTGCCCCTTTACCCCTCCCTATTGATTGAGATACTGACATGGTAAGGAAAATAAGTCATCTTAGACCATAAAATGAAACGCTCCCCATTGAATATAAAAGACAGAGGGGGGCTTCCCTGGTGGCGCAGTGGTTGAGAGTCCATCTGCCGTTGCAGGGGACACGGGTTCGTGCCCCGGTCCGGGAAGATCCCACATGCCGCGGAGCGGCTGGGCCCGTCAGCCATGGCCGCTGAGCCTGCGCACCCGGAGCCTGTGCTCTGCAACGGGAGAGGCCACAACAGTGAGAGGCCCGCGTACCGCAAAAAAAAAAAAAAAAAAAAAAAAAAGAGGGATTCTGGGTTCCTGATACTGTCAAGCTGCCAGACCACCCCGACCACTTACCCAGACTTACAAAAGATAAAAACTTCTATCTTGATTTTCACTATATTTTTAGATTCTCTGTTGCCTTAGAAAATCTTGTATCCTATCTAATAAAGTTCCACCTAACACTTTCCTCAAATATACTTCAGGGGCTCTTGACAACATACTTAATTTACCAAGCAGCATTATTTTTTCTAAAGAGTCCAGTTCACTTTCCATAATTTTACATCATGTTTCTTCACAGCATCTCTGATGTAATACAAAACAATGCTTAAATCCGGTTCAACCTCCAGACTCCATGACCAAGGTGTTCATGTCAGGCTGCTTTCCACCCTGGAAGACAACATCTGGTTCTGTTTCATTACTACCGGGCAAGTTAAATTTCCAGTTTCCAAGGACGAAGAGCAAGATTATTTTAACCCATTTTCCAGACAAATTCATTTTCATTCATAGTCCTTCCAATTCACCAAAAATAGATTTAATATATAAAGTGATTTAATAGGTAGCAACTTATGACTTTTCCCTAAAGTTATCATATGGCACAAAGTGGTTAACATCCTTCTACTGTACACAAGTCACCCATAATAAATAGCTTCCTCGTGTAATAAGGAGTATTTTAGAGTATTTTCATCTATTTGGAAAGAAAAACACTACAAAACATAAACATTCTGTGACTCTGGTTTCCCTGGCCACCCTATTATTTCTCTCTACATAAGAGTGGATAATTACACTGCCACAAACTATTTCATGCTGATGTTATGAAGATAAATGAGATAACCTATATATGAAAGCATTTTTTTGTGCTCTTAGGAAAAATAAATGCACCTAAATCCAAGATGGTATAATTCTTCATAATGTTTTCCAGGGATTTTCTGAACAACTCCAGAGAGGTCATTACCCACAACAAACTTTTGGAACCAAAGGACTACCTTTCTAAAAAAAAAATTCATCTCTGCACCTGACAACACTTTTCCATTAATTGGGGGTAAGTCCAGATGCTGTTCTGTTTGGTCATCTCCATTGCACTAAAAAGATCCAGATTTCCCCAATTTCTTGCACCAATAAAATGAACAAAAAGCCTTCTAAATCACAGGGGTTTCAGTTGACAGGTTAACAGTGAGACCCATTTCAATCAACTTCAAATGCAAAGCAGATTTGGCAAGAACCAGCGAGGGGATAAGTGGGAAAAGGAAAGCCCCAGTGGCAGTCTGACAACTCCCTCATGTCTACTGTCTGGTATAATACATCAGTGACCCCCAAGGACCCATCCAATCAGCTGAACTTGGCCTCCAACTCAACCAAATGGGGTTCTTTTAGTTGAAATTCCTTAGCTGTGTACAAAAATCTGCTTTAGGTACCTAATTTCTGCAGAGAATTTAGAAATAAAATGTATGACTGCAAACAAAAAAGCCAGAATTTTATCAATACAACCCATAACTTACAGCCCTTAACCTGAAATCCAACACATTAGTGACCCTAGTTAATATCCCATTTATCCTCACACTGGGGTTCACTAACAGGCCTCTTTGCTTTTCAGCGAAGTACCAAGTGTTTCTGCATGCCCTATGCTGCTTCAGGAAGCTGCCAAACAAAGAAATCAGCAATGAGTATGCCAGCTGCCTCTGGAGCTCACTGGGTATATGTGATATGCCTGAGTCAAGGCATCCCATAGCAGATCATCAATTAGCTCTGGGGGGTGGAGAGGGAAGCTTGGACATCTTGGCAGTCATCCTGGAGCATGGTTATAGTGATGTAAGGTAATTTCAGAGTCCAAGTGAATTGTGAGAGAATCATTCAAGGTCCTCAGTACAGTTCTGTTCTCACTCCTAATGGCTTGTCCCTGAGGCTTTCATCACTGACAAAACACTTAGGATATAGCTTAGGTGCTAAATGTCACTTTTCACTGAAATTTCTCAGAATGCTACTTTCCTAGTGCATGGTTTTTCCTTAAGCAAATGTTAGTGAGCAAACAGCAGCTTATCTGTTTAGATAACGCAGATAACAGAAAAACCAGGCTAACTATTGTTTTGAAATAAGCACTAAACATTGCCCCGTAACTCAAGAAATTGTTCCTAATTTTATTTACATGGAGTTAGTGATTACTAACCATATTTGTTATTGTTCATTGAAGAGAATCTTCAGGATGTTGAAGAAGTTTAGAAACGAAAGTGAATATTTAATTGACAATTCATCCAAATAGACCTGGAGAGTTATGTTTTGCAGAGCAGTCTCACCTACACAGAGCTACAAGGAACAGTAGCAGGCATGCTTCATTAAAGAACAGCTTTCCAACGGGACACCATGACCCCAGTTGCTAAGACATTCTTAAATTTCCTAACATCACTGAAAGGTCTTGCCTAGTCTTTCTAAAGCAGGCCTGTTGGAATCACCACTTTTCCCAGGAATCATAAACGAGGTGTCTTGTGGTTTAAAAGAGCATTATAGAGACAGACATGTGTACCCTTTCTGTGTGCCCTCAGCTAGTTAGAGTTTAACATGCAATAACACGAACATCATATGACTGGAAGAGCTAAAATATAAGTAACAAGTCTGAAGTGAACCTTCCATTTACCATGCATCAGTCTGGGAAAAACTGCTTTGACTGGAGCTGACTCTTATGCTTCTGAACGCAGGCAACCCACTACACCAAAAATAATAAAATCACTTAGTATACTGTGTTCCTGTGGACTACCTGCATTCATTCGACAAACATCTACCAAGGCCTTTCTTTTTAGTAGACACTGCTCCACACCCTGAAGCTGCAGCTTTTACTTCACTCTGCCCAGCAGACCTTGCAGACCCCAGAAGGAAAAATTTTTTTTCCTAGAAAAAAAATATTAGTCAATAAGAAAAACGGACATTTTTAGATCTCATTCAGGTAGTTTAAAAACAGGCATTTTTCTCAAATGTAATCAGCATAGTGATTTTAATATGTTTGTTTTTTTAATCCAATATACTGTTTTGTAAAAAGACTATTAATTTTATTGAAGACACGACAAAGAATCATATTATGGAGGAAAATGTTAAGTCAAATATTTTTGCTTCCATTTTGGAGAGAAGGAGGTACACATATATCATGAGACTGTATGGCTTTCCTTCATCGGACCACGTTGGATTTCCTGAATACGAAGCTATGGGCATGACAAATCTTCTCACCCAGAACACAAGGTGCCCTGAGCACGATCGTTTCCTTCTCCACCTTCTGTCTCCTCATTTAAGCACGCAAACACAAACCAGATTATTTCTTGTACTTTTCTACTTCCTGCTCTTAGCACTGTCCTGAGAAACTAGGTAGTGTACAATAAACAGTAGTTAACTGAATGATATACTTTATTATTGTACTATTGATCATATTCAGTGAATAGGTCTTCCATTTTTATGATCAAGAATATTAAATAGAGGCATCCTTTTTGCAGATCCTCTTCCTCTAGATACCTGTGGTTAAAGCAAGATGACATAAATATTTTCAAGTAAATTTTACAACCTAAGTGAGAGTTCTATGCCAGAAAGGCCAGAAAGCAAGGAGTGTGAATTGTTCCACACATATTCAGAATAAGCTAGTATCTATTTCTGGTTCCAAAAGCAGGTGAAGCTAATCACATAATAATACTGAATGGTAAAGACTTCATTTTGATTATACCAAACAGCTGATCGGAGATTATGCCGGAAAAAAATGAGAGGTCCTGATATGTTCACATCTGACTGGATGACCCAGTGAACTCCTTCACAGATAAAATCTGATCCAAATCATTAAGAGTATTTTACAATAAAAATAAAGGCAGCATTAAAATGTAAAATAAAACAGAAAAGATTAACTGATAAGCTCTTTCCAGATACGTGGCAGTAAATTTTAATGTCTTTGGGGAAAATACTTCATTTATAAATCCATAAAATAGAACAGAAAATGTTATCAGTAATAACATTAATAAATTTCCTTTGCTTTCTTTCAACAACCTTTGGTAAGTAAAACACAATTATCTTTACAACACAAACTACAAGCATTTCTACATAATGTATCTATCTCACTGAAAAGATATGATGTTCCCACTCTTTACTAATACTAATCCTTCAACACAAATACTTACTTTCAAGAATAACTATAAAAATGTAATATTTGTGTTTTGTTATATATTAATTTTGTTATAGTTTGGTGATGAACCAATTTCAGGAAGGGAAAAGAGAGGGAGCCAAGATAAAGGAGAGAAGCCTCAAAAAAAAAAATCACTGGAAGAGCTGAAAGCCCTCTAATAGAATTATCAGCAAAACAAATTGCATTCCGTTGTTTTGGGGTGTGACTGAAAGATTCCAATCTAAGATTACAGAAGTGCCCAAGTGCCTATATTTTTACTGAGACAGTGATAGTCTTCCCTACTCGCTATAAGAAATGCCGTGATAGATTATAGACAACTGCAAATTATCTGATACTCCTCCCACCAAGGGGTGAGGCCTATGTTCCCTCACCTTAAATCTGAGTGGGCTCTCTGACTAACTGACCAATGGAATATAGCACGAGAGATACTGAGCCAGTTTCTAGACCCGTGTCCTGATTTGCTGACAGCTTCTATTTCCTGTCTTTTAGAATGCTTGCTCTGGGAATCCAGTGGCCATGCTGTTGAGGAAGCCCAAACAGCCCAGAACGGAGGCCCATGTGGAAAGGAACTGAGAACCCCCGTCAACAGCCCCAGTTAAACTCCCAGCCAACAATCAGTACCAACTTGTGAGCCATGCGATGAGTCATCTTTGAAATGGATTCTGAAGCCCCATTTGAGCTACCCCAGTTGACTCCGCATAGAACAAAGACAAGCTCAGTCCAAACTGCATGTTTGTGAGCAAATTAAATGATTGTTGCTATTTTGGGGATGGCTTATTCCACCAAAATAGAAAACCAGAACAATGTCCTAACCTTAGCTGTCCAAAGTGTAAGCTTACTTTAATACTGCCTTTGCTCCTCAATAAATTAAAGATAATGAGTTTCATCTAACATGAGAACCCACCATCTTATTTTATGACAAGTAATGCAACAGAACTCTGCTATACCATGACATTCTATCCCATAGATAGGATTGTGTACTCTACACAATAACCTTCAACCCTGAAAGTAACCCTACTGCCACACACGAGAAGCTGGTGTTCATAGTCAGGATGGATTCGCCTCAAGCCATCTCACCCTTTTGCCTGGATTCTCTGTGCAATCAAAGACACATATTGGTGAGATTGCTGATCTGTGATTAAAGGGACAGTGTGTGGTCATGAAAGAGAATAAAACTTCAGATTCAGAAGGACCAAATTTGTTTCTTTGGGATTTTAACCAACCTAACCACAAGCCAAAAAAAACAGCAAAATATATTGTAAATTTCATAATATTGCTTACACTGCTTCATACAATAGCATTAAAATGAGATTCCATTGTAGTAAACCAAGAAATTCTAGAGGGAATATAGATAGTATTATTCCCTGACTTTATAATTAACAATGCATATACTTAGTCTATAGGAAACTGGGAGTAGCAAGGAAATGAAACTACATTGTTTGTGTATAAAACCACTAAGACCAAGAAAAGTCCTGGATTATCAATTTTGTTAGAAAAAACCAAAAATAGTAGTTTTATAATTATTAAAATGTATATATTTTATTTCCTAACAACAGGACTTCGACAGTCTCAGCTTGGATATAAAAAAATCTGTAAAACAACTTACATGTTGGAGGAGGGCCAAGTGGAGAAAAAAAAAAAAGTATCAACTTGAGATAAAACACACCATAAAAGGGAGGCAAGGACACATCTACCCTCAGCTTCATTAAAGCTGGAGAGCATCAGAACTGGCGATGTTAGTTTATCAAAGATGCCACATAGGACCCTTACTAAGCGCTCAGTGAATGCCATGGCTGCCCTTGGATCCTAGCGTGGCTGGCATAACACCGGTGAGAAAGAGCTTGTCAGGTTCCATTCTGGTTTAACCCAGTTTTCAGACTACTAACATGTATTCTATAATTTTTAACACGATATACAAGGAAATCTACATGTACAATCTGCCTGTGTGTCTGGGATTTTTCCTTTACCTTGACGCGTTACCTTTTGATGAACATTTAGCTCAGCAAATTTGATTTCTGTACACTAAGGAATTTTATAGTTCTAAAAGAGCTTTTAAATCCTCTGGCAGAGATTCATTCATCTTAGCAAAACAATAGCTGGCGGATATACACAGTCTACAGGAAATCAGGGTAACCACTTGTGTCATTTTTTTAGGTTAGCTACTCAGCAAACTCTGATTTGTCCTCTATGAAATGAAGATTTGTTTTCTTTTTTTTTTTTAACATCTTTATTGGGGTATAATTGCTTTACAATGGTGTGTTAGTTTCTGCTTTATAACAAAGTGAATCAGTTATACATATACATATGTTCCCATATCTCTTCCCTCTTGTGTCTCCCTCCCTACCACCCTCCCTATCCCACCCCTCTAGCTGGTCACAAAGCACCGAGCTGATCTCCCTGTGCTATGCGGCTGCTTCCCACTAGCTATCTATTTTACGTTTGGTAGTGTATATATGTCAATGCCACTCTCTCGCTTTGTCACAGCTTACCCTTCCCCCTCCCCATATCCTCAAGTCCATTCTCTAGTAGGTCTGGGTCTTTATTCCTGTCTTACCCCTAGGTTCTTCATGATATTTTTTTTTTCTTAGATTCCATATATAGGTGTTAGCATACAGTATTTGTCTTTCTCTTTCTGACTTACTTCACTCTGTATGACAGACTCCAGGTCTATCCACCTCATTACAAATAGCTCAATTTCATTTCTTTTTATGGCTGAGTAATATTTCATTGTAAGGATTTGTTTTCTTGAATGAAAGTACATGATTTCTTTTTATTTTATATTCTAAAAGTCAATAAACAAATCGTCAAATAAAATCTGGTCTCTACCAGCGTTCATATTTCACAGCTGAGCTATGCAGCTCACAACAATATTTTCCACTATAATATTTCTGCAAAAATAACCCTAAAACATATTAAACCAAGGAAAACAATATAGTTTATCAGGGGTCAGCGATCAGCACTCATACTAAAAATTTTCTTACTCCAGAAAATGTTGATACATGGCCTTTAGTCAATAAGCTATGATTATTTAGGAGATGTCTTTTAAACAACTAATGAAATTAATTCCATTCTTTTGCTTAGAGATCAGCAGGAAATACACAAGTAAAATCAGATTCAAATTGACTCCTCTTCATATACCAATCAGCAGCTGGTTCTTCATTATCCAAGAATTTCCACATTATATCAGGATTTTGAGGGGCAGCCCTATAACATAGAGTTCCATAAGGGCAGAAGCTGCCGTTTTCTTTCTCACCATTTTGCTTCTCCTGCACCTGGCACGGTTTTTGCCACACAGAATACACATATTAGTTGAATGAATACAGCAAGAGACACTCCTCAAAGCCATTTTGCCTACCTTGTAGAATCAAATCTATATTCGATCACTCCTCTAACTTAAGGAATTATTCCTAGGAAGATGTTCTTAAAATATTACATGAGTAAGTCAACACATTGGTTTACTGATAACAGCAACAGGTTCAGATATATTTGTTTAGCAGAGAAGATAGCTGGCACTGACCATCCTGTCTAAGACGGAGCTGCCACACACATGCCATGCCTATCACCCCCATATTTCTTGATCCTCTTTCTATGCTTTATCTTTGTAAGTTATTATGAAAAATGTTTTATATTTTTCATGGCTTGATTGTCTGTCAACTCCTAACAGAATGTAAGTGCATGAGGGTACGGACTTTATTTCATTCTACCCTGTATTCCCAGTGTCCACCACAATGGCTGGCACACAGCACATCTCATTTCATTTGTTGGATGAATGGATGGATGGATGGAACAAACAAGATTCAAGGATAACAGAAAATAAAAAACTGAGTGGGCTTCCATAGAAGAGCTTAGGATAATACATGGATGTTATGGGTTGAATCGTGTCCTCCCAAAAGAGATGTTCACGTCCTAATCACTTGTACCTGTGCAGGTAATCTTATTTGGGGATGGGGTATTTACAAATATAATCAAGTGAAGATGAGGTCATACTGGATTAGAGTGAGGCCTAATCCAATATGACTATTGTCCTTATAAAAAGGAAAGAAGAGACACTGATACACAAAGAGGGAAGACATCCATGTAAAGACAGAGGCACTTGACTGGGTTATGCTGCCACATGCCAAGGAACACCTGGGGCCAAAAGCTGAAAAGGGCAAGGAAGTATCCTTCCCTAGAGACTTCAGAGGGCGCATGGTCCTGCCAGTATCTTGATTTCTGATTTCTAGCCTAAAGAACTGTGAGAGAATAAATTTCTGTTTTTCTAAGGCCACAGTTTGCGGTGCGATGTTACAGCAATCCTGAGAAACTAATACAACTGGGTATATTAAAGAGAAGTAGAAGACACTGAAGACAAACTTTGCCTACCTAAGACATTTGCCTTTATATTGAAGCAAAACTAATAAAATACGTACTAGGAGTTTTAAAAAGTCAATTCTGAGACCAAAGGGTAAGTTATTCTTTTTAGAAAATTAGTTATTTTTCTTGGTTTACCAACTTAATCTCTTAGTTAAAAAAATCTAATTTTTACTGTAAATGTTTGCCTCACAAATGCTTTATGTGGGGTTCCTAAGCTCTTAAGAAATAGAAAGTCTGAAAGTTGAATTTATCAATGAGTCAATATTTTATTTCAGATGGCAAAATGTAACTTTTCAGACTGCAGATATATAATTATTGCTACTTTTATTATTTTGTTAATTTCACTACATTGCTATTATAAATATTTCAAAGAAGATACCCCTAATTTGGAGATACTTTATATTTCATTAAAATTCTTTTTAATTAAATCATTAAAAAGCTTTTCCCAGCCTAATATAGGGCTGGCCAAAATGTTCATTCGGGTTTTTCCATAACGTCTTACAGAAAAACCCGAACGAATTTTTGGCCAACCCAATAAATTCAAATATCATTTTGCAAACAACTTAGCTGGTAAAAATATTTGGTCTCTACTTTCAATTTTTTTAAAAGCTAAAATATAAACTTAAACAGGTAAATCAGGAGGTGGTTAGCTTTATAAAAGATGATTCATTTTAGAATGGTAATCTCTGAGTGGTAAACTCCTTTGATGTATTTTAAATTATTCTATTTATAAAAATTTAATTTGCAATTTTCAGGAATATCACTACTGTATGTGGTAAGGTACAAACATGAAATGGACACATGTTCAAGCCAGTCGCTTAGCCCTTACCAGACCCACTACGCAGATGGAAGAGGTAACACGAGCTCATGAAGAGAAAATCAGACTGAATAAGAGACTAGAGAACCAGGCTTCTGGGCCCATTTAGCCCTAGCTGATGAGGTCCTTGAGTTTACTTTTATCATCAGCTTCTTCAAATCCATTGAGGGTGTTTGGAGAAATGAACTTAGTTAATAAAATCCCATATAATCTAATAGTTCCAAGATATTGCTAACAAAGGGGACACCGGAGTGTGCAAATTTTGTTTTACTTATATTTTTCACTGATGTTTCTAATAGGAAAATGTTAACTTACCTTTGCATTCTATTTTCACGTTTTCCAAGTCCACACAAAATCTGAATGCCTGATGGAATTTTGCCAGTAGCATTAGCATGTCATGACATGAAAGTATCAGAGGTTAAGTTAGAGTTTGTAATTGACACTATGATCTTAGTAAGCCTAAAAGACAGAGGGGGAAAAGGTGGGAGACTGCAAAGGTGATACATAAATTTTGGCAACTGAGTTAATCAGATAGATGTGGCTTATTTCGTAGATTGTGCAGGATCCAGACAAGACAGTGTTTCATAAAAAGGAGATTCTGGGAAATAATAGTAAATTTGTATTTTGAGTGTACTGGGGTTTATAGAAAGGGCAATGGGGGATTTCTTTATGTAAGTTTTACTTTTCTTTTGGAAATTATACTAGATTTTTAAATAAATTTTCTTCTGAGAGCTATGAAAGCTCCCAATCTCTCTCAAATTTTGTTAATATTAGAATTATTCCACATGTCTCTTTAGTTATGCATGTGGAATATCTGTTAGTTTTTGGCTACTAAAGATATCTGTTAGTTTTTATCTTAATGTTAGTATATATACAGGTGTTTATTGTTGCTGGTTGTTAGAGCGGGAATGTTTATTTGTTCTTTTTTGTTTCTTACAAAATTTAACATCTTAATTGTCTAATCCTCTACAAGCAAATATTTCACCCTTCTATGTTAATTATTCAATTTTAAAAGCTTGGGATTTGTAGAGTGAGGTTATGGTGTAACCCATGTAACCAAAATATTAATCAGAAAAGAAAAATACGTTGTATGAAAAGATGTCAAGTAAAGAAAAAATTCAGGAATTTAAACTAACAAAAACTATACTACTTCAAATGAATATGATACTTGTGGAAATTTTAAGTTGGTTTACCAACAATTGAATCAAAGAAGTAGAAATATAATGGATGTGTGATTCAAATTCTTTCTTTTGCTAGACACAAACAACTTCCATTCAGATTAATATTTTTCCTCTGAATATAAGTAACATCTAAATAGAAGGTTAATTTAGTAAAGTATTGCAAGGAAGACAAGGTTATTTGCCTTACCGAAATAAAAGAAAATTAGCTTTGTATCACTGATTCCTTTGCTGTACAGCAGAAACTAACACAAAATTGTAAATCAACTATACTCCAATAAAAATTAATTAAAATAAAAGAAAATTAGTTTCAGCTGAGTCATAAAAATTTTGGTATAGTAATAACAAAGAAACTGCCAATAAAAATGATTTATCAACTGAATGAAAGGAAAGGAGACTTCATTATTAAATATTTTTAAGAAAAATCACACTCAGTTTTCCATTTAACTGGAACAAATTAGATAAAGTTTAGATTTTTAAAAGGATATGGAAGCAGAAATAGAGACACAGATGTAGAGAACAAATGTATGGATACTGGGGGGAAGGGAGGGGGGGGAGGAATTGGGAGACTGGGATTGACACATATACACTATTGATACTATGTATAAAATAGATAACTAATGAGAACATACTGTACAGCACAGGGAACTCTACTTAATGCACTGTGGTGACCTGAATGGGAAGGCAGTCCAAAAAGGAGGGGATATATGTATATGTATGGCTGATTCATTTTGCTGTACAGTGGAAACACAACATTGCAAAGCAACTATACTCCAATAAAAATTAATTTTTTAAATTGTAATTAAAAAAAGGATATGGGACTTACATTTATAGTCAACTAATTTTTGCCATGGGTGCCAAGACGATTTACTAGAGAAATGACAGTCTTTTCAATAAATGGTGCTGGGACAACTGGATATCCACAAACAAAATAATGACATTGAACTTCTACCTCACACCATATACAAAAATTAACTCAAAATGGCTCATAGACTTAAATGTAAGAGCTAATAACTATAAAACTCTTAGAAGAAAAAAAAAAGTGAATCTTCATGACCTTAGATTAGACAATTTTTTTAAAAATATGATACCAAAAGCAAAAAAGACAAAAGAAAAAATAGATTAATTAGACATCATTAAAATGAAAAACCTGTGATTCAAAGAACATCATAAGAAAATGAAAAGACAACCCACAGAATGGGAGAAAATATTTGCACATTGTGCATCTGATAAGAGACTTGTACCTAGAATAAAGAACTTGTAGAACTCAACAATAAAAAGACAAAGTTTTACCAAAAAAGATAATCCAATTTAAAAATGGGCAAAGAATTTAAATAGACATTTCTCCAAAGACATTATACAAATAACCAGTAAGTACATGAAAAGATGCTCACTACCAAAAGAATTCTGCTTACTTTCAAGCAACATAATCACAGTTGATATGGAGTTCTCTCTTGTGCTTGGAAGCAGCCTTCCTTGCTATAATTTCCACCATGATTTTTTAAAAAGTAACATTTGGTATGGCCTGTACATAAAATAATTGTAACAATCAGTCCTATTTACATTTCTTTGAAATGAGACGTAAGATTTTCTTTGTTTGGCCACATTTTAAGGCTAATTCTGTTTGTTCCTTTGGCTATCTAACCGCTAATGTAATAGTTCTTTAAAACGTACAACTATAATAATATAATAACTAATATTTTTAAGCATTTAGACACACTTGAAAACTATTAAATCTCAAAAACAACCTTAAAAGAAAGATACAATTAATATCCTAATTTAGCAGATAGAAATACTGAAGCTTTGAAATGTATAATGCAGTGGGTCTCAAGGACATCAGCTTGGTTATCGGTAGGATCTGACAAGCCAGAAATTTAATCATGTGAAAGTCACATGCAATCTGTCTACCTCCCCACAGCCAGCAAGTGGTGGAGCCAGCTTTGTACTTAGGTGACCTGGCTCCAGAGCTTATGCCTTTATGCACTATTCTATGCTCATGTATTCTTTCTGGACATATGTGTTTTTCCCAAAGTTGGCTTACCCATATAGATAATTGACAGTTGTACCATAGATCAAGGAAAAGTTGTACAGTAAAATCATTTCTCAGTTGGCAATAATGATGAAAATGACACTCATCTTTAGGATAAATCCTGTAACATGGGTTATTCTGCTTGACAAGATGTGATTTGGAGGCTCCACAATACTTTGCAGATTAGGAGACATGATTTATTATTGTACTACCGTGGAAAGTGTTACTAAATACTAAAGTTCTGCAGAATCAATCGCTACTCTTTTTTTTTTTTTTTTGGCTATTGAACTAAACTTACACTTTATGGCAGCTAAATAAGAGAAGCCCCATGAAGTTTCCAAACTTTATCCAAACTCAGGACAATCCAGCCTCTGTCTAGATTTTGCCTCCACTCATTTCAGATTTTGATATAATTTGTCATTCTGCCATGTCCTTGTTCAAATTATGCAGTCTGTATTCTCTCAGCTCTTAGGCCAGAAACCACATAAGTCTCCTAAGTTTGGGAAAATGCTGGGTACATATTCTTACCCATTGAAATGTTTTTGAACTTTTATTGGTTTGAACCTAATATATATATATATATATATATATATATATATATATATATATATAAAATTAATTTTCATCTTCTTCACTTCAAAAAAATTACCCTTTAAACACATATTCTGAATATATAAGCCCTGGATTCATCTGGCAAAAATGACCAAATTTTTTTTAAACTGACCAAATTAGTAGCATTTTCATGGGAGTTTTTGATCTACTGAGATTATACTGATCTCTACAATTTAAATCTAAAAATAGATTTGATTTAAGACCAAAGTGATCATCAAAAAAAAAAAAGTAAGAAAGAAAAATTTTTTAAAAAATAAGACCAAAGTGATCATTCTTCCTCCTTTATAACATCCTTCACCAAAAAGGTTCCCACCAAATACACTGCTTCCCACTTCTCAGAAGCCTGTATTTTGAGGTAGTTTCTATCAATGGTCACAAAAAGAATGAGGTTTTGTTTTCTGGGGTTTTAAGGTACAAGAAAGACTGAGAACAAATAATTTAAGTCTTCTAATTACCAGGTTTTAACCTCAATCACCATTCTATATTACCTGCCTCTTCCTCCTATTCTCCTTCCCTCCACCCTTAACCTCCCGCAACATCACCCTCTGTGCCATCCCCACAAAAAGGAAACATAAACCTGGGTGTGAGGTTTTAGTTACTCTTTTTACCTCTCCTATGCCATGCCTTTATTTTCACCAATTCCTGTCTATCATTCTCAATGAGCTTGAGAGAATCCTTGTACATCTTAGTATAAGCAGCCACCCATGACTTTGGAGAGTTTACTTTAGCTTAGCCTGAAGGAAAAGGCTAATACTTCCTTGATGTCTAAGCTATAGCTATAAATTTAGTTTCTTCTTGAGATCATCTTCCATATAACATTATAAAATTACAAAATATCAATTTACCTTCCAATAAATCAACTTCTTTTGATACCCTGTTTTGAAAAAGTCATATTAGAATAAAAATGGTGAATGTTGTTTCTATACTGTTATAATCTCCTGAAAAACAAGTCATGCTGATTTGTATCTGTGCTCATTCATGCAATAGAAAATCTGTATCTATTAGTTTTCTAACTAGAAAGCAGGATAGAAAGTGCCATATGTCATTTGTAGACTTACTTCTAATCTAATAAAGGCAATAGACCCATATCATGGCCATCAATGGTTCTGAGTTCTCAATCAATTGAGTCTTTGTATATTCTATAAGGGAAAAATTCATCAAAATCATACTATGAGAAAATCTCTGTTTTCTGGAAGCCATTTAGTATGATGTCAGTGACTTGAACTGTAGATCTTTTATGGGTTCATTATATTTTATTATTAAGATTAACTGATTTTGCTCTTCAGTGAACCCATATTTCTGAACCTGAAGATTCCTTGAGATTAAGCAGGCATCTAGTTCACTTTAGGTACTTGTGGTTTTTCTCAACTCATGAGATACTCAGAAGTAACTCTACATCACAGATTTTTATGAACAAAAGCAACTCAAACCGGACACAAAGACTACAGAAAAGGTTTTTCACCAAGCACCCTGTGGTTACTCCAATGAAATGCAGAGAATTTTAATGTTATTTTTTAATGAAGATTTGAATATTGAATACATTGTACCACGTTTCAAGTATGGTAATAATATTTTTAATATCATATACTATCATACACTGCCTATAATGAGTAGAATTTTTTTCATAAGTACATAGAAATGTGTTTTGCTATTAAGATCAAATCAAACCTAACAGGAATAACATCACTAAGATTATAATAATAGAAAAAAGTTCAAAAGTACATTATTAAAATCTAAATTTTGGAAACTAAATTCAAATTCCTTTAAGCACATGGAAACAATTTTCTTTCTTTTTAGTAACCAAACACAATATGATTTATTTCCAGTAATATCATTATTTCACTGTTTTCAGTGTCACATTAATTTAGGAGGTTGCTACATTTATGATTCTTCTGAAAAAATATAGAACAGACAAATATCTTACTAGAATGTGTGAATATTTTTCCAGAAAATTTTATGGCTGAAATATAGAACCAAGACTTAGCAATGTGCAAACTGAATGTGAGGGTAGGTCTTTAGAGCCAAAATTCCTAGGAAACAAGAGTTTCCCAACCTAGTATAGTGTCTTGTCCATATCAAGGACTAAATAATTTGGGGTGAATGACTGATAAAACCCTATAGGGGAAAAAACCCATATTACCCTTTGTGTGAATATATTTTCAGTGAAAACTGAGGTAGTTTTAAAATTTTTCGAGTTTGCCTAATCTCCATTAAATCAGAGTAGAATGAAAATTGATGCGAATTTCTCTGATGAGTTCTGAAAGCATCAACCCAACTTTTAAAATCAATACCTTTAAAAAAAAAAAAACTTAAGTATTAAATCTCCCTTAAGGAGACATTCAAGATGGCAGAGGAGTAAGACGTGGAGATCACCTTCCTCCCCACAAATACATCAAAAACACATCTACATGTGGAACAACTCCTACAGAACACCTACTGAACGCTGGCAGAAGACCTCAGACCTCCCAAAAGGCAAGAAACTCCCCACGTACCTGGGTAGGGCAAAAGAAAAAAGAAAAAACAGAGACAAAAGAATAGGGACAGGACCTGCACCTCTGGGAGGGAGCTGTGAAGGAGGAAAAGTTTCCACACACTAGGAAGCCCCTTCACTGGCAGAGGCGGGGGGGTGGAGGGGGGTGGGGGGGACGCTTCGGAGCCAGGGAGGAGAGCGCAGCAACAGGGGTGCAGAGGGCAAAGTGGAGAGATTCCCGCACAGAGGATCGATGCCGAGCGGCACTCACCAGCCTGAGAGGCTTGTCTGCTCACCCACTGGGACGGGTGGGGGCTGGGAGCTGAGGCTCGGGCTTCGGAGGTCAGATCCCAGGGAAAGGACTGGGGTTGGCTGCGTGAACACAGCCTGAAGGGACTAGAGCACCACAGCTAGCCGGGTGGGAGTCCGCGAAAAAGTCTGGACCTGCCTAAAAGCAAGAGACCATTGTTTCAGGGTGGCACGAGGAGAGGGGATTCAGAACACCACCTAAACGAGCTCCAGAAACGGGCACGAGCCATGGCTATCAGTGCAGACACCAGAGACAGGCATGAAACGCTAAGGCTGCTGCTGTAGCCACCAAGAAGCCTGTGTGCAAGCACAGGTCACTCTCCACACCCCCCTTCCGGGGAGCCTGTGCAGCCCGCCATTGCCAGGGTCCCGTGATCCAGGGACAACTTCCCCGGGAGAACACACGGTGCTCCTTAGGCTGGTGCAACGTCACGTCGGCCTCTGCCACAGCAGGCTCACCCCGCATTCCATACCCCTCCCTCCCCCCAGCCTGAGTGAGCCAGAGCCCCCCAATCAGCGGCTCCTTTAACCCCGTCCTGTCTGAGCGAAAAACAGACGCCCTCAGGTGACCTACATGCAGAGGCGGGACCAAATCCAAAGCTGAAACCCGGGAGCTGTGCAAAGAGAGAAGAGAAAGGGAAAACTCTCCCAGCAGCCTCAGGAGCAGCGGATTAAATCTCCACAATCACCTTGATGTACCCTGCATCTCTGGAATACCTGAATAGAAAACGAATCATCCCAAAACTGAGGTGGTGGACTTTGGGAGCAACTGTAGACATCCGGTTTGCTTTCTGCATCTAATTTGTTTCTGGTTTTATGTTTATCTTAGTTTAGTATCTAGAGTTTATTATCATTGGTAGATTTGTTTATTGATTTGGTTGCTCTCTTCCTTTTTTTTCTATATATACATATATTTTTTTTTCCTTTTTCTCTTTTTGGGACTGTATATGTGTATGCTTCTTTGTGTGATTTTGTCTGTATAGCTTTGTGTTTACCGTTTGTCTTCGGGTTCTGTCAGTCCGTTTCTTTTTTTTAGTATAGCTTTTAGTGCTTGTTATCATTGGGGGATTTGTTTCTTGGTTTGGTTGGTCTATTCTTTCTTTCTTTTCTTTTTTTTTATTACTTTTTAATTTTTAATAATATTTTTATTTTAATAACTATTTTATTTCTCTATTTCTTTCATTTTTTCTCCCTTTTCTTCTGAGCTTTGTGGCTCACAGGGTCTTGGTGCTCTGGCCGGATGTCAGGCATATGCCTCTGAGGTGGGAGAGCCGAGTTCAGGGCACTGGTCCACCAGAGACCTCCCAGCTCCACGTAATATCAAAAGGCAAAAGCTCTCTCAGAGATCTCTATCTCAACGCCAAGACACAGCTCCAGTAAACAACCAGCGAGCTACAGTGCTGCACACCCTGTGCCAAACAACTAGCAAGACAGGATCACAACCCCACCCATTAGCAGAGAGGCTACCCAAAATCATAATAAGGTCACAGACATCCCAAAACACACCACCGGATGCGGTCCTGCCCACCAGAAAGACAAGATCCAGCCTCATCCACCAGAACACAGGCACCAGTCCCCTCCCCCAGGAAGCCTATACAACCCACTGCACCAACCTTAGCCACTGGGGGCAGACACCAAAAATAACGGGAATTACGAACCTGCAGCCTGCCAAAAGGAGACCCCAAACACAGTAAGTTAAGAAAAATGAGAAGACAGAGAAACACACATCAGATGAAGCAGCAAGGTAAAAACCCACCCGACCAAACAAAAGAAGAGGAAATAGGCAGTCTACCTGAAAAAAAAAAAAAAAATCAGAGTAATGATAGTAAAGATGATCCAAAATCTTGGATATAGAATGGAGAAAATACAAGAAACATTTAACAATACCTAGAAGAACTAAAGAGCAAACAAACAATGATGAACCACACAATAAATGAAATTTAAAATTCTTTAGAGGAAAATCAATGGCAGAATAACTGAGGCAAAAGAACGGATAAGTGACCTGGAAGATAAAATAGTGGAAATAACTACCACAGAGCAGAATAAAGAAAAAACAATGAAAAGACTTGAGGACAGTCTTAGAGACCTCTGGGACAACATTAAACACACCAACATTCGAATTACAGGGGTCCCAGAAGAAGAAGAGAAAAAGAAAGGGCCTGAGAAAATATCTGAAGAGATTATAGTTGAAAACCTCCCTAATATGGGAAAGGAAATAGTCAATCAAGTCCAGGAAGCACAGAGAGTCCGAGACAGGATAAATCCAAGGAAAAACATGCCAAGACACATATTAATCAAACTATCAAAAATTAAATACAGAGAAAAAATATTAAAAGCTGCAAGGGAAAAACAACAAGTAACATACAAGGGATCCCCATAAGGTTAACAGCTGATCTTTCAACAGAAACTCTGCAAGCCAGAAGGGAGTGGCAGGACATACTTAAAGTGATGAAAGGGAAAAACCTACAACCAAGATTACTCTACCCAGCAAAAGATCTCATTCAGATCCGATGGAGAAATTAAATCCTTTACAGCAAGCAAAAGCTAAGAGGATTCAACACCACCAAACCAGCTTTACAACAAATGCTAAAGAAACTTCTCTAGGTAGGAAACACAAGAGAAGGAAAAGACCTACAATAACAAATCCAAAACAATTAAGAAAATGGTAATAGGAACTTACATATCGATAACTACCCTAAATGTAAATAGATTACATGCTCCAACCAAAAGACACAGACTGGCTGAATGGATACAAAAACACGACCCATATATATGCTTTCTACAAGAGACCCACTTCAGACCTAGGGACACATACAGACTGAAAGTGAGAGGATGGAAAAAGACAGTCCGTGCAAATGGAAATCAAAAGAAAGCTGGAGTAGCAATTCTCATATCAGACAAAATAGACTTTAAAATAAAGACTATTACAAGAGACAAAGAAGGACACTATATAATGATCAAGGGATCGATCCAAGAAGAAGATATAACAATTGTAAATATTTACGCACTCAACATAGGTGCACCTCAATACATAAGGCAAAAGCTAACAGCCATAAAGGGGAAATCAACAGTAACACAATCATAGTAGGGGACTTTAACACCCCACTTTCTCCAATGGACAGATCATCCAAAATGAAAATAAATAAGGAAACACAAGCTTTAAATGACACATTAAACAAGATGGACTTAATTGATAGTTACAGGACGTTCCACACAAAAACAAGAGAATATACTTTCTTCTCAAGTGCTCATGGAACATTCTCTAGGATAGATCATATCTTGGGTCACAAATCAAGCCTTGGTAAATTTAGGAAAACTGAAATCATATCCAGTATCTTTTCTGACCACAACGCTATGAGACTAGATATCAATTACAGGAAACAATCAGTAACAATACAAACACATGGAGGCTAAACGATACAATACTAAATAACCAAGAGATTAACCAAGAGGAAATATTTCCAAGAGGAAATAACCAAGAGAATAACCAAGAGGAAATCAAAAAATACCTAGAAACAAATGACAATGAAAACACAACAACCAAAAACCTATGGGATGCAGCAAAAGCAGTTCTAAGAAGGAAGTTTATAGCAATACAATCCTACTTCAAGAAGCATCTCAAATAAACAACCTAAACTTACACCTAAAGCAATTAGAGAAAGAAGAAGAAAAATGCCCTAAAGTTAGCAGAAGGAAAGAAATCATAAAGCTCAGATCAGAAATAAAAGAAATGAAGGAAACAATAGCAAAGATCAATAAAACTAAAAGCTGGTTCTTTGAGAAGATAAACAAAATTGATAAACCATTAGCCAGACTCATCAGGAAAAAAAGGGAGAAGATTCAAACTAATAGAATTAGAAATGAAAAAAGAGAAGTAACAACTAACACTGCATAAATACAAAGGATCATGAGAGATTACTACAAGCAACTATATACCAAAAAAATGGACAACTTGGAAGAAATGGACAAACTCTTAGAAAAGCACAACCTCCGGGACTGAACCAGAAATAAACAGAAAACATAAACAAACCAATCACAAGCATTGAAATTGAGACTGTGATTAAAAATCTTCCAACAAACAAAAGCCCAGGACCAGATGGCTTCACAGGTGAATTCTATCAAACATTTAGAGAATAGCTAACACCTATCCTTCTCCAACTCTTCCAAACTATAGCAGAGGGAGGAACACTCCCAAACTCATTCTACAAGGCCACCATCACCCTGATACCAAAAGCAGACAAAGATGTCACAAAGAAAGAAAACTACAGGCCAATATCACTGATGAACATAGATGTAAAAATCCTCAACAAAATACTAGCAAACAGAATCCAACAGCACATTAAAAGGATCATACACCATGATCAAGTGGGGTTTATTCCAGAAATGCAAGGATTCTTCAGTATCTGCAAATCAATCAATGTGATAAACCATATTAACAAATTGAAGGAGAAAAACCCTATGGTCATTTCAATAGATGCAGAAAAAGCTTTCGACAAAATTCAACACCTATTTATGATAAAAAAAAAAAAAAACCCTCCAGAAAGTAGGCATAGAGGGAACGTACCTCAACATAATAAAGGCCACATATGAGAAACCCACAGCCAATATCATTCTCAATGGTGAAAAGCTGAAACCATTTCCTCTAAGATCAGGAACAAGACAAGGTTGCCCACTCTCACCACTATTATTCAACATAGTTTTGGAAGTTTTAGACACAGCAATCAGAGAAGGAAAAGAAATAAAAGTAATCCTAATCGGAAAAGAAGAAGTAACACTGTCACTGTTTGCAGATGACATGATACTATACATAGAGAATCCTAAAGATGCTACCAGAAAACTACTAGAGATAATCAGTGAATTTGGTAAAGTAGCAGGATACAAAATTAATGCACAGAAATCTCTGGCATTCCTATACACTAATGATGAAAACACTGAAAGAGAAATTAAGGAAACACTCCCATTTACCATTGCAACAAAAAGAATAAAATACCTAGGAATAAACCTTCCTAAGGAGACAAAAGACCTGTATGCAGAAAACTATAGAACACTGAGGAAAGAAATTAAGATGATACAAACAGCTGAAGAGATATACCACATTGGTGGACTGGAAGAATCAACATTGTGAAAATGACTATACTACCCAAAGCAATCTACAGATTCAATGCAATCCCTATCAAACTACCAATGGCATTTTTCACACAACTAGAATAAAAAATTTCACAATTTGTATGGAAACAAAAAAGACCCTGAATAGCCAAAGCAATCTTGAGAAAGAAAAATGGAGCTGGAGGAATCAGGCTCTGTGACTTCAGACTATACTACAAAGCTACAGTAATCAAGACAGTATGGTACTGGCACAAAAACAGAAATATAGATCAATGGAGAAGGATAGAAAGCCCGGAGATAAACCCACGCACATATGGTCACCTTATTTTTGATAAAGGAGGCAAGAATATACAATGGAGGAGAGACAGCCTCTTCAATAAGTGGTGCAGGGAAAAATGAACAGCCACATATAAAAGAATGAAATTAGAACGCTCCCTAACACCATATGCAAAAATAAACTCAAAATGGATTAAAGACCTAAATATAAGGCCAGACACTATAAAACTCTTAGAGGAAAACATAGGCAGAACACTATCACATAAATCACAGCAAGATCCTTTTGACCCACCTCCTAGAGAAATGGAAATAAAAACAAAAATAAACAAATGGGACCTAATGAAACGTAAAAGCTTCTGCACAGCAAAGGAAACCATAAACAAGATGAAAATCAACCCTCAGAATGGGAGAAAATATTTGCAAATGAAGCAACAAAGGATTAATCTCCAAAATTTACAAGCAGCTCATGCAGCTCAATATCAAACAAACAACCCAATCCAAAAATGGGCAGAAGGCCTAAATAGACATTTCTCCAAAGAAGATATACAGATTGCCAACAAACACATGAAAGGATGCTCAACATCACTAATCATTAGAGGAATGCAAATCAAAACTACAATGTGGTATCACCTCACACCAGTCAGAATGGCCATCATCAAAACATCTACAAACACTAAATGCTGAAGAGGGTGTGGAGAAAAGGGAACCCTCTTGCACTGTTGGTGGGAATGTAAATTGAACAGCCACTATGGAGAACTCCTTAATAAACTACAAATAGAACTACCATATGACCCAGCCATCCCACTATTGGGCACATACCCTGAGAAAACCATAATTCAAAACGAGTCATGTACCACAATGTTCATTGCAGCTCTATTTACAATAACCAGGACATGGAAGCAACCTAAGTGTCCATCAACAGATGAATGGATAAAGAAGATGCGGCACATATACACAATGGAATATTACTCAGCCATAAAAAGGAACGAAAGTGAGTTATTTGTAGTGAGGTGGATGGACTTAGAGTCTGTCATACAGAGTGAAGTAAGTCAGAAAGAAAAACAAATACCGTAGGCTAACACATATATATGGAACCCTAAAAAAAAAAAAGTGGTTCTGAAGAACCTAGGGGAAGTACAGGAATAAAGATGCAGACGTAGAGGATGGACTTGAGGACACGGGGAGGGGGAAGGGTAAGCTGGGACGAAGTGAGAGAGTGGCATGGACGTATATACACTACCAAATGCAAAATAGATAGCTAGTGGGAAGCAGCTGCATAGCACAGGGAGATCAGCTCGGTGCTTTGTGACCACCTAGAGGCGTGGGATAGGGAGGGTGGGAGGGAGACGCAAGAGGGATGAGATATGGGGATATATGTAAATGTATAGCTGATTCACTTTGTTATAAAGCAGAAACTAACACACCATTGTAAAGTAATTATACTCCAATAAAGATGTTAAAAAAAATCTCCCTTAAAATAATTTTAAACAATCTTTTAGAATTACACACACACACAAGAAAGGTCTGGTATTCAACTAAAAGGAAAACCTACACTTGAAAACATGACAAAAATTGATAGCACATTTTCTTCTCTTACTCTTTTCAATGAACTAGAAAGTGGACTCCTTACAACCAAACCAAAATTAAAACCTACTTGTGTCTTTAGAAGTCACAGTCACATTCCTCTAGGGATCATAGCAAATTACTAAACTTGTTTCAAATAGTAATGGATGAAATCTCAGCTAATGTTTTCCAGAATTTGCAGAAATATATCTGAACCCAACAGGCTTCTGCTGTCCTTAAAACACATTACATAAGTGCTTCATTTTTAATACCCCAAAACATATATTCATTCCCGTTATAACAAGAATGTGGGGTTAAAAGGCAATTGAGGGCTTCCCTGGTGGCGCAGTGGTTGGGAGTCCGCCTGCCGATGCAGGGGACACGGGTTCGTGCCCCGGGATCGATGCAGGGGACATGGGTTCGTGCCCCGGTCCGGGAGGATCCCACATGCCGCGGGGCGGCTGGGCCCGTGAGCCATGGCCGCTGAGCCTGCGCGTCTGGAGCCTGTGCTCCGCAACGGGAGAGGCCACAACAGTGAGGCCCGCGTGCCGCAAAAAAAAAAAAAAAAAAAAGGCAATTGAGACATAAATACAAAATAACTCTCTTTAAAACTTCTATTATTTTAAGCAATATTGTTTTTGAATATCAGATTGAGGGTACTGCAATGCTGTTAACAGTTTAGAGACCCAACCCATACCTTCTGTATAAAGGGCTCCGCACCAGTGTTGCTACACACCTGCCTGTCGTGGCCTTCCTTTCACTGATCACCTACTACATGTATGGGCTCATGATCATATCTGAAATGTAAAGACTTTATTATTCAATAACTATATCTTAATACCCCTTTTATGTCAGTCTTCTTCAGTGGTATAAATTTTAAGGATTTTGTATGTCAAAAAAAAAAAAAACCCTCATAAGGGCACAGTCATGGGCCAATGTTGCTGCTGTTATAACCCCTAAAAGAGGTGGTAGGGGGATAAAGTGGGTGCAAATGTCAGCATACGGACATAAAAGCTTCAAGAGAACCTTAAAAAATCTAAAAATAAAAGCAGCTATAAATTATGTTTTCAAAATTATACTTATTACCATGGTTTACAATTCAAGCATAGTGTTCCAAACAAGTTTTTATTCTTTAACCTCAATTCTAATACTTCTCAACATTTGAAACAATTATATTTTTTAAAAGCTGATTTTCGGAGAAACTTGATAAACTGAACTCTATAAGCTTTGGGCCTCTACTAAGTGCTGATAAGAATTAATTTCTTGGGACTTCCCTGGTGGCACAATGATTAAGAAAGAGCAGTGGTTAAGAATCTGCCTACCAATGCAGGGGACATGGGTTCAAGCCTCGGTCCGGGAAGATCCCACATGCAGAGGAGCAACTAAGCCCCTGTACCACAAGTTCTGAGCCTGCACCCTAGAGCCCACGAGCCACAACTACTGAAGCCCGCACCAGAGCCCGTGCTCCGCAACAAGGGAAGCCACCGCAATGAGAAGCCCACGCACCACAACGAAGAGTAGCCCCCGCTCTCTGCAACTAGAGAAAGCCCACCTGCAGCAGTGAAGACCCAACACAGCCAAAAAATAAATAAAATTTATTTAAAAAAGAATTTATGTCCCAATAATTAATATTAAGCTATCTAATAATTTAATAATTACTACACAGATAAACACCTTAATATGTTAACTTATAAATTCCATCTCATTTTAGATTAATGCTAAATGTAGAATTTAGAAGCCTTACTTCACACACCTAGTCAACTATTGCCTCAGTAACCCAAGAGAGTTTTAAAAGGTCATACTGTCTTCACAGCTATAAACCAGACATGTTCCCAAAGGAGGCTGTCAGTCCTGGGCTCAGGATGAAGCGAATCTACATTGCTGAATGGAAAAGCTGCACTCACTGTGGCTTTCCGTTTTTTGTTTCGCAGTGTTCTAAATAACTCCCTAAACAGAGTCTCTATAAATCCACTTTATTGTTCAATAACTCTGTCTTGGATACAACTGGAAAGAAATGTGATTAGTTTCATTAATTAAATAAAAATCATTAGCACTAATAAACTAATTAAAAAATGAATGGTTGCACGTATATGAGCATGTAGGTACAAACATGTTGTATTCAGAGGACTAAATGGTACCACAGAAGCTGGTCCTATTGTCTTCAGTTGATATTACACATAAACCAACTCAAACAGACCAAGGATTGATTCTTGGAGTGATATTTCTGTATCTTAACGATGCTTTAAGTCCATACATGATCAGGAAATGCTTCTTTATTTCCAGCCTCCATCTCCTTATGCTGTAATTTTTTATTTTATGATATCTATAGAAATATAAATGTTATGTTGTTATAGATATTTGCATCTTTCTAATCTGTATCAGCCTATTAATCAGGTCACCATAGCAGACCTTACCCCAGAATAAACATTACTATTCTAATACATCAATCGCAACCAAGCAGGCCTCAATCTTATTCTTAAATTTTCCCTTAGAAATTTGGGGTGCATTTTTATATGAAAACATTGGCATTATTATTACAAGTTCACCAACAAAACTGCACTAATGATGATTCTGTGTCCTAAATACTGACTTTAAAACCCTAAATCCCCAAAGTTTAGGAGTGGGGGGAGTTGGCTGGTGAGAGTTAGTGGAACCCAAAACCAAGTCAGAAAAGAGTTCTGAGAGAAAAGGAGTGGGGCTCATCTCTCCCATCCCCACCTTGATCTTAATTAATAGGGAAATTAAATTGTATCTTTATTTGGGTAAAGATGATGATTCTCTTCCTATAACACTGTAAGCTCCTAGTAGACTCAAAACTCCATGGAACTCAGGAAACTGTGTCTTATCTACCGTGTTTACTAGTTAAGTCTTATTCATCAGTCCATTGCTTAACAAAATGTCTTATATCTAGTAGGGTCTCAGTAAAGGTATTAAATGATGATGCCCTCCACATTTATTACTAATGTCTGTTACAGCCAGGCATAGCATACAAACTAGTCTATGACTAGTGCTGAATATAAGATGTTTATATCAATAAGGATATATGAGTACCTAACTAGGAAGTACACCTATATCTACCAATTTTGAAATATACTTCTCAGAATTTATATCATCCTCTTCCTTAAGGCATTATATTGATATTTATTTCATTTTTCTAAACATATTCTGAACTCCTGTTTTGGAATTTTTAATATCCTCAGTGTTTTCTTATCCTTTAAGAAAGGTCACAGTTATTCTGAGACAGGTCTTGTGAAAACAGTGATGAACCTGATGGATAATATCATTTGTATTTAAAAAGAAAGGAGGAGGAGGAGAAAAAAGTGATCAGACTTTTTTTAGAATCAATCAGGTTCTAAAACTGAAATATCAAAAAAAAAAAAAAGAAAACTCATTGGAATTGCCCACTAAAATATGTGGGGAAAACATGTGTGGAAGGACATGTGGGAGACCCATATATGGAGGTCCCTTGAGTGACTGCACTGAAAGTAACAAGACTTCATACTTCTAAGTTTGACATATAGATTTAAATAATAGTCACCTTAATTTAACATATCACCTTAGAGTTTATCTGTATTTTCACATATTAGGTTTACTTAATTTCGGCTATATCCGTACTCCTTAGAGATTTAAAAAAGCCAAATCTATTTTAGGCAAAGAATGTAAATTACTTGACTAAATAAAATATAATAGAAACTCTGGCTTTCTACCAAGTCAGTAGAAGAGTGATTCTCTCAAACTGTAGTGTACCCAGCATGTTTGTTAAAAAATACAGATACAGGGCTTCCCTGGTGGCGCAGTGGTTGAGAATCCGCCTGCCGGTCCAGGGGACGGGGGTTCGTGCCCCGGTCCGGGAGGATCCTACGTGCTGCGGAGCGGCTGGGCCCGTGAGCCATGGCCGCTGGGCCTGCGCGTCCGGGGCCTGTGCTCCGCGACGGGAGGGGCCACGGCGGTGAGAGGCCCGTGTACCGCAAAAAAAAAAAAAAAAAGTACAGATACATGGGCAATACTCCCAGAAAATCTGATTTAATCAATCTGGAGTGGGTCCCTGAGGAACCTGAAAACGTCATAATCCCTCAGCTGATCATGGTGCAGGTGACCCTGGAACCAGACTTTGAGGAACACAGCAATGAGATCTCAGGAAGGTTACATGCTCCAATAATATGACCGTATCAGTAGGTGTCTGACAACTGTTTCTAAAATAATCCACAAAGAACTGTTAAAAGATAAGCTAAGGCATATTAAAATTTTTAAGAGTTTATTTGAGCAAAACTCGATTCCAATTGAACCAAACTGGAAGTGGTTAGGAACGTTCCACCCACAGGAGCTCGGGAGAGACTTACAGAGAAAAGGAAGAAATAAAGAAAGGAAGTTATTGACTGACTACAGCTTAAAGCCTAGTTAGCTGTTTGTGACGGGCTGTCCTTACATTTCGATTCCATAACCTTGAGACATTTATGGGCTTAGATTTTGGGTTGTTTTCATAGGCTGCCCACGGCATCAGAGACACCTTGTTTTAATTAATCTAACAGAACTATTTGCAGTAAAATAAATGTTAAATATTAACTTGTCCACAGAAAAACAGCAGAGATTTATGAAAAGCACCATTCAATCCCTACATAACATACTAAACTCATAGGTTCAATATTAATCCAGCCTCATCTCGTATCAATCCAAAGGGAAGATCTCAAGATGTCTCTCCTTTCTTAGGCCCTCAGAGTGAATTCTACCAAGGCTTTTCCTATAATGTGAAAAGTTGCTATAGCATTCTAAAGATCCCTTTCTTAACCAGATACCAAAAATGGTAGGACCATCATCCCTTTATGTGCAGGGTCCACTAAAGTTTACTGCATTGGAATAGTTCAGTAGTTGAATAAGTTGTAAGGAAGACGTTTTCTATCTCTCTGTTTAGGAATAGCCTATCTTGGGGTGACTTGCATCATTCTTTAAACAAAATCTCTTTTAAAAGCCCAACTGCATAACTAACTAAAATGTCATTTTTGTACAATTATACAATAATTTACAGCATAGATCTAAAGAAGTAGTAAAATTTGAAAGTGAGAATGAACAAAATTGTACAAGAGTAATACTAATATCTTAAGAGAAATCCCAGGAGAAGCATCTGACAAAAACATAAAATAGCTTTAAGTTGTGGGGTTGCCCCCCTCCCCTAAGAAAAACCGATTTCAAAATAGCTACCTTTGAAAATTTTTCCTAATAATTTTGGAGGCATTTTATTGTGACTCTAAATATAATCTATTCTTGTTATTTACACTAGTTAAGTTTTATACAGTCAGCACAAATGTTAAATTAGCAAATTCTGAACCATTGCTCTTAATGGAAATATAGGGTTAGGTTCCTGTGAGCCTTTGATTCACATCATGTTAGTCAACTGCTCAATATATAACCTTGTTTTATGAGTGTTTCTATTTAAAGATACCTTATTTAATAGATATTTTTGATTCATTAATGTTGAACACATGGGCAACACCACTAGCACTCAAGACTAAATAAAGCTTGTCTAACACATAATTTGTCCATAAGGTACATCATAGCCTTCTTGTGCTTAGGAACACTAGATAGCACTTCAGCACTATACCTGGAAGCCATATTAAACAGTGAAACAACCAACAAAAAAACACACACAAACATGTGGCACTAAATAGACTGCAAAAGAAAACTTGTTTGCTGTTTGAGAGCTGAACCAAGAAAGCCAATCATTGCCTTGTTGGACTTCAGCTGGAAAAGTGAGCTTTGGGTGACTCAAATTTTTCATCACTCTGTGCACGTCCATGAGTAACTGCAAAAGTGCCACAGGTATTGATTTGGGGGTTACAAATAAATTTTTGCGAGTAGGTGAATTGTAAATATGGAATCTATGAATAATAAGGATCTACTGTACTTTCACTAAAGGTGAAAGCCCTTATCTTAAGTTTGATATGTACACACACAGCAATATTTCTAAAGTCCTTTGTCAGTGATATAATAGAGTAACAAAATATATTATTGTACCATAAGTGGTGTTGTTTGTAACATTTTCAATGATTTTTCTTTCCTGCCTCAGGACAATCAACAGTTGTGGCATTTAATTAGAAGTTTCTAAAACAGTCTTAATTACAAGTGTGTTTAACATTGTTTAAGGACCCAGAAGATGCCATAAAGTTTACCAAGGGTACATTAATAACCACAGACAGGCTGTTTAAACTGTCAGAAAGGGGAGCATCTTTGCCAATCAAAAGTTCTATTTCAAAAGCACTTAAAAAAAATTTAAAAGATGGAAAGTACCTTCAAGCAGATTACTTAAATCAGTGGCACAGAGAAGAAATGGAGGTTCGGTGACATAGAAACAGAAATACATTTCTACTACCAAAAATATAAACTCAAAAGTTTTGTTAAAAATTAAAAGTTACAAAAAAAAACAAAAAAACAAACAAAAAAAAAATTAAAAGTTAGTAAAATTATTCATGGTCAGTGAGAGTTACTCGATATAACAACTGCTATTATTGGGTTGGCCAAAATGTTTGTTCTTTCAGGTTTCCCATAACACCTTAACAGAAAACCCGAACAAACTTTTTGGCCAACCCAATACATATGGATTACATTTCAGTCTTCAAAAACTACTGAATACTCATAGTCAAGTCCCACGTTATGTGACAAACTAATCTACACATCTTGGAATTCTACAAGTTAGAAGTTTCAAGATATAGCTATTATTTCATTCAACTTCCTCATTTTACATATAAGACTTTAGTAACTACCAGTTCGGCTTAAGCCAATCTCAAGCTGCACCACATTCTTGTTTGTGGTGTGTGATATTATATATCAAAGAGGGCAAAATTTCACAGGGAAGTCCAGGAAAGACAACTGCAGGGAGACAGTGGCTCTTTTTACATGACATGAGGTGTGTGGTCAGGGATGTGATAAGTCTATTTGGATGGGTACTGTGGCTATGCTTACTTTATTTTTTTATACCATGAATTGTATCCTGAAGAATGAAACAAAATGGCATTTTCTAAGCCGCTTTATTAGTGCTTATTGAAATAAATGTCTCTCTGGCTGAGAGGCAACGTGACAGAATGAAAAAACGTGGCCCTGCAATTCAGACAGATCTGGTGCAAACCTCAGCTCTCCCAGTTACTTAAGTGTGCAATTAGGCAAGTGAGAAACTTGCTGAGATTGTCTCCTCGAGCACAAAATAAGGAAATTACATCCTTACACCAAATGGTTGTGTTGTGAAAACTACACAGGCTAAAGTATAAACAGCATCTAACATAGAACTTAGTTATATACAATTACTCAACACATGATAGTTCTTTGGCACAGGATAATTAATGTCAAAGAATTCTGAGGTCATCACCTCAATGTCTTAGGTTAACCAGATGTTATGAAAAATCCAGATACGATTACTATTGATTTCAGAAGTCACCCAGTTGTATACACAATCAATTTGTAGAGTAAGTGGATAAAAAAAGAGAAATGTACTTTCAACTCATAAGTACAAGCAACAATACTGTGCCAATAAGCCACACCATGAGCAAGAGAAAAACATATCATAATCCATGCTGACAGTTTTTCCCTTTGGGTCTCTGGCACAATATACTCAGAATTCATCACACCAACTGATTTTCTAACATGGCACACATGGAAAGAAGCGAGACGGTTAAATATTACCGTTTCAGTCAATAAAAATTACAAGCTGACTTTAGATATTGGATCAGAAAATGTTGGTGCTAAGCAACACTCCTGTAATTTTGGCTGGAATTTTGATTCACTTTTTTACACACACAGAGTGAATAAAACTTTGTCTTCAACAGAAAGATTTTCGCACTGAATTATCCTAATCGTTATGTCATCATTTCAATGCCCTTGTGAAGCTATCAAGAAAGACATCAAGAACCTTAGCCCATAACAATTCCCTAAAGTAAGACTGCATTCTCCTTTAGCACGAAAACAGTCCATTCAATTGTTCTGCAGTTTCATCCATAGCATTTTTTTTCCTGAGTGATATGCATAGGTAACCTCTGTGACAAATCACGTAATTTCGTCTAGACCAGAGAACAATACATTATAAATCAGTGTCTCATTCTGTTATAATTGCCTCCTTAAAATAGCTGCAGCAGGATCAATGTCTCAGATTCTGTTTTATTATACACGCATTCTTAAAAGCATCAATGACAAAACGCTAACTGACTAAGGCAGAAGTGCAGCTGGTTTCATGGCTCCATGAAAAGAATGTTCTGAAAACAGTTCAAGAATGTTTGATGCACTTCACAAGGATTCAGTTCTAAAATTTCAAAGCCACATTAAAAAGTGATAATTGCTATCTTCAGTGGAAAAGAGGAAGTCCAAAATGTTGGCCTCAGACCAAACATTAGCAACAACTATCTTTGGGTACTTAATGAATTTTGCCTCCCTCCTTCCTACCAAATATGGAATTAACCTACATATTATGAATTGAAGGACTTGCGGCTGTTTTTATTTCTTTAAGGCAGTCACAGCTTTTTAATGCTAATCAGCTGTATAGCATTCCAATTCATTTAGTAAGACAGAGGAATGTGCTGTCTAATGAAAATATAATCACTCTCATAATTAAGTACTTAATACATGTATTACTTACAATTTTATTTTGAGGCTGCTAAACCGTATTCTCTTTCTCTTGTTCTTTCTTTGTCCCTCCATATTAATTACACTGGGTTTCTTTCTGCAGTACCCTGACTGCCATGTTCATTCTGGTTCAACTAATACAAAACTATCTCACCTCATGAACATCAGGAATCAGAGAATATTAAAAGACAGTATGCAGATATTTTTCTTTTCCTGACTATTGGAAGAAATAATATTTAAGGCGATTTATCAAAGGAAGTTCATTTAATGAGCATTGAACAAACACTGGAAGAAATAATTGAAACACATAAGCTATGGGCGTGATCTTTAGTAATATTATTCACATTTTTGAGATTCAATGTATTCATCATGTAGGAGACAAGTAATGATTATAATAACACTGATCCACTTCACAAAGATATTGTGAAGAATGACTAATAAATGAGCCATCTGACATTACTATATAGAACATGAAGCTCCATTACTCGCTGCAGTGTTCTGCAGTGGGTAATTATAAGCTTCTAGGGGCCAAAGAACATAATGTACCATACTTAATACCACTTGATAGGTACAACTATGTCACCCTTCTCCAGCTACTGAATAATTCCATGCTCTGAAGATCATAGCTACTGCTTCCAAAGATAACAATGGCCCCTGGCTTGAGTAACAGAAATTCAATAGAATACTTCTCAGCTCCAAATATTTTCTGATTTCCTACTTATTTACGCCTTACAAACGTTTTCTCAATGTTCCATCCATTGCCCCACACTATTTCTTGAAGCAACCTCATTCAAATCTTACTCCATTACAGAAAATTAAAAAGTGAGTAGAAGGGCTTCCCTGGTGGCGCAGTGGTTGAGGGTCCGCCTGCCGATGCAGGGGACGCGGGTTCGTGCCCCGGTCCGGGAAGATCCCACATGCCGCGGAGCGGCTGGGCCCGTCAGCCATGGCCGCTGAGCCTTCGCGTCCGGAGCCTGTGCTCCGCAACGGGAGAGGCCTCAACAGTGAGAGGCCCGCGTAACGCAAAAAAAAAAAAAAAAAAAAAAAAAAGTGAGTAGAAGTCTATGCAGACAGATTTTAAAATTAACCTGAGTGTGACTAAAGTAAATATTCTTCCCACAACAAAATGCATCTTTGTATAAATAAAGATGAAGGCAAGAGCAAAAGACAAGGCTTGCACAAGAATTCTCAATCATTGTTCGCAGTCTTCCCCTTTTTGGGCTGTTTTTATCTTTTAAGACTGTGCCTTCCTCCTACTGAAGGTTATTCTCCAGAAGTAACTGCTAGCAGTGTGGTTGGCTCTCCAACATCCATTCCACCTCTGAATGTTTAAATTGAGCCCACTATGATCATTTCCTCCCCTTTGTCAGCAATGAACATTAGTTTCAGGGAAGAGTTAGTCTATGTCAATTTGATTTGCTCAGAGAAGCTAGTTCTCTCTCCCCACCCTCCCACCCCAGGGAACGTGCTGTCCCAGGTGCTGCCAGCAGCCTTCTTAGATCATGAGAGAAACTTGTCCCAAAATAGAGACTTATTGGTTCGAAGCATTTAAGGAAATCTCTGCTCAGTCATTGTCTGACAATTAGGCTAACTGACCAGAGACTTCAGTGGCAGCACCTGACAAAGAGTACAGACCTCACAGAATTCATTCAGTAAAATCATGAAACAAACAACAAGATATAGGTGAAACTCAATGTATGCCTCAGACTGTGCAGTTAGGTCCCATGTCACCCTCTCGTGTAGCACAGGTTTTGCAGTTGAGTACAGATGTAACATCCTCTATGGCAAGGGTATTTATTATTTATTTATGGCAAAGTTATGTCTAAGTATAACCTGCTACTTGGCACAAATTTCTCTTTGTGCTTAAATATGTAACACTGATTTCCTGTATACTGCTTACACTTAGTGGTTATTTCATTTGTATTCTTCATAAAATTGCTTGAAGATAAAACATTATAGCCTATTGTAAGATAATAACAGCTCAAAAAGTTCACCAGGGTACAAAAATTTGGAATATAAAACTTAGGAGAAATTTTGCCAAACATTTCTTCACTTTTGTAATATCAGTTAAATGAGAAGTTACAGTATGTATTTAAAACATCTAATTTCTAAAACTTTGTTACACAAAATTTTTCAAGAATACATCTGTTGAATAAAGCAAGATACACTTAAGAAACTAAGGTAGACTTTGTGTACACAAGAGCTCTTTTGAATGTTCTCGTTTGCCAGGCATCAGAAGCAATAGAACCTAGCAGAGAATATTAGTCCTGAATTGGAGGAAACCCAAAGCCTTTCCCCAAACACCTGTAACTTCTCCAGTTCATTCTTAAAAGCTCTCATAAAACTTATGGGTACAACCATAAATGGCCACTTCCTCCATTCAATACTTCAGGAAATGAATAAATCATGTTCAGTCCATAAGCCTGGCACCAAATATAGTTGATTGCTAAATATTGTTTATATTAAAAAAGGTATCCTAATCCAAGAAAGGCATTTTTAACTCTGAGTCTCCTCTGAATAACTATTTTCTAGAAATGCCTCGTTATTTATTGTTTTACAACACTTTAAAATGATCTTGTTTGTTTTGAGAACACTCTTTGATTTAATATTTCTCTCTAATGATTTATATTTTCTAAATATCAATTTATAGACCATGTTAAAAGCTATACAGGGACTTCCCTGGTAGAGCAGTGGTTAAGAATCGCCTGCCAATGCAGGGGACACGGGTTCAAGCCCTGGCCCGGGAAGATCACACATGCCACAGAGCAACTAAGCCCATGCACCACAACTACTGAGCCTGCGCTCTACAGCCCGTAAGCCACAACTACAGAGCCCGTGTGCCACAACTACTGAAGCTCGCACACCTAGAGCCCATGCTCCGCAACGAGAAGCCACTGCAATGAGAAGCCCACGTGCCACAACGAAGAGTAGCCCCTACTCGCTGTAACTATAGAAAGCCTGCAGGCAGCAACGAAGACCCAATGCAGCCAAAAATAAATAAATAAATTTATTTTTTTTAAAAAAGCTATACATATTAGATATTAATCCTTTTTATTATATTTGTTTCTCAACAGGAATTGATATGGAAGATAATCAGACTGCAGTGGGCTCTTTTGTGCGCCTCCAAAAAAATTTTCTGAAGTATAGAAGGAAAATTTTCTAGGAACATTGTTATATAGTTTTATATTATGTAGAATGATCACTGAAAATGAAGGAATGGCTTCAAAGTGTTAGAAACATGTAATATTAAAGTAGATCAAGAAATTTTTTGACTAGCAGCTATACTACATTGGTCAGTTGAACATGCTAAGAAGCTAAGTGACTGTGATCTGAATCAATTATGTACAAGAGATGTAATTTACAATATGCCCAATTTTATTAAAATGCTAAATATTATCCCAGCATCCCAGTAGCAGTTCTTCGCTCTCCTTCGTGGATAACCAGAAAGGAAATATAAAAACATTTCTAATGTGATCTACACATTACAAAAAATAAGTGCTGAGACATGACTGCTCAAATAAATGGTACAACAGGAAAATGGAAAGCAAGGGCAATTCATCTGTCAATGGAGATGAATAAAACATCTCATGCCTGAGGCATTTTGAAAAATTCTCTTTCAGAATCCAACATATTTCGGGGGAAATTAGGTTTCACCAAGATGGAACTTTTCAAATGCAAGTTTACAAGGGTATAAACCTTCAACCAAGGCAGTAAAAAGAGAAATAAAAATTATATGAGTAAACAAGGGAGTTACCCTAAGGATTATTTAAAGCGAAGATTGGTGAATTTCCACTCATATTAATGCACAGAATGTACAGTGGTAAAGGAATGGTTTAATGGCAATCTTTGAACCAACTATTCTGGAATCCATCCCATCATTGCTAAAAGAAAATATGGCATTCTTAAACTTTCAGGAACATACTTCTCACTAATATCCATCTAAAATCTACCACCTTTCAAAGGCCATTACAAGGGCCGCCATCTCCTGTAAACCTACCTCCAACCCTGCCCTCCACCTTGGTCCAGGTGATTTTCTCCAATCTTTCAGTTCCACATATAAGTCCATATACATCTTTCTTGCAGTGCCTTGTATAGTCAAAGGCACAGTAGGGTCAGTTATGAATAGACTCTGCAGAAAGACAGACTTGAGTTCAAATCCTGAGACTGTCACTTGAGCTAGTGGCTTAACCTCTCTATGGTTCAGTTTATTAAGCTGTAAAATAGGTAGGATAACAATATTAGTATTGACCTTATAAGGTCAATGCAAGAATTAAATGAGATAATACATTTGTCTGCCTAGGAGTTTGGCAGTTCATTGAGTTCAACCACTGCTACTGAATTGTGATCACTTGCACTTCTTATCTCATATAAAATTATAAATCTTTTCTGAAACAATACAGAGTATAAATAATTCCTTGAGAGTACTTAATTGCTTTTCCTAAAATTAATTTATTATGTGTTAATGTGAATGAAGATTAATTCTTCCAGAACACCACACAATGCCTCCCACATTTATTTGTTGAATAACTGAACTACCTTAGTATTCATCCCACAAGACTTTCAGCTGAATACAGAGACAAAAGAAAGGAAGAACTTTCTGCAGCTCAGGGTGTTTGTTTGTTTGTTTTCAATTTATAAATTTAAAGGATTGAGCTATACAATCTCTAAGGTGCCTTTCAATCCTCACATTCTAGAAACCTGTAATATCCATTAGAGCCAAATCATTCTTGTTCTACGTTGAAGTTACTCCTTTTTAGCTTTGCCAGCATTCTTTGTCTTCCCACTTAAATGCCCTCTTTCTTTCCAAAACATCGTCTATATGGTTGATATTTCTAGAGTACCATGTTTCTTCATTTTCACCTTCTTTGTCCAATCCCTAAAACAACAGACACTTTGTTTTAATCAACAAGATCTACTGCTAAAAATTGTATTAAGTCATATATACACCAGGGATGGCAGTCTTGTCTTCTAGATGGTTTCTGAACACACCAACATTAAATCACCTGTTAGATACTTAATGTGAGATCTTTAGAGGAAACAGGTCATGTGCTAACTCAAATCTATGAAATATTTACCTAGCAGAAAATATTTGGCCTGAGGAATAAACACCACCAGTTTTCACCTTAGCACTCCTTTAGTCCTCAAGTCCTTTTGAGCTCACAGATGGTCTTAATTAAAAACAAGTAGTTTCTAATTTACAACACAGGAAACGTTTAGAATTTGTTGTTGAAGTAGAGTTAGTGGAACCTAGTAACCCCAATCTTACCCCAGACAACTACCGCCATGACTTTAATTCATTTGTACAGATTCCTGATGTGTTCATAAGTCATTTTTATTACAAGTATAATACACTTCTGTTCTGTTACACTTAAACTCAAAAAACAAAGGTGACATAAAGACACCATATCAAGTCTTGACTTTTTTCCATCTTGTGTCCCTAAGTTGTGTCAAGCTTGTAATGGGAGCTGAATACAAAGGCCGAGAGCCCTGGGTCTGGAATATTAATGGCTGATGGGCTTCATCTTTCAGAGAGGCCACATTCTCCAAATGTGACATCAGTGTCCTGAGCCTTTCTAAAGTGGAACACTGCTTGCTTCACACATGCTTGTATGCTTGTCATCCAGCTTTTCCTACAAAAACTCCAATAGCTGCTGTTTCACAGCCACATTTCCTCAGCTTTATATCATTTGTATAACAAGTCATTTTCCACCGAAAATCTTTCTAGTAGTCTATTCTGCTTGAAAGACCTTAGCATCATTTTTTAAAGGCAAACCCTAACCTTGGAATAATGAATGTTCTTAACCCATATGCACTCCACTTCACTCCCTGTAATAAACACACACACCAACACACAATTTGTCAAAGCTTGTCAAGAGGTGAGGGGGTAGGGTTGAAGGTCAAATTAAGAATGGTAGCTTTATGGTCTGGGAGACTAGCCAATATTAGTGTTCGTAAGATGGAGCTCGAACTGGACAAGGCTTATAGTATAAACCCAGTAGACCAGCAGTCACATACTATATTTGAATTATTCTCCTTTGTTACTTAAAACTCACGTTCTATGTAAAAGTTCCCTTGATATTGACATTATTTGCATGTAGACACTCAAAATTTTAAAAAAACAAACAAAAGTCATTGACTTTTTTATTTCATGAAAACTTTCTTCACTCTTTTACTTCCACAGTTTGAGAAATTCTTTACACGATTATTCATTGCTAACTTAGCAAATATATTTGTATCTCTTTCATTAAACTAAAAAAAGTTTTCTCTAAGTAGTTTTTGGTATCTTTAAAAACTTTAAGTTTTCAATATTAACTAGCTTACTTAAACTATCCCTTCAACTAATGGTTATATTCATAAACTAAATAAAATTTTGCAGTGTAGGAGGGGGAAGAAACTAGGAGTGGAAGGAGGGTCACCTTAATATAAAGGCTTCATCTCTTTTTGACCCCATGAGTCTTCATGCCATCAACACACACGGAAGAAATTGTTCTGTGAACTTGCAAGGAAAAGGTCTAGAAACCAACTCTGCCTCTGGGATGAAAGGGGTCTCTGGGTACAGCTGTAACGCTGCCAAAAGCTTCGTAAGACCAGATAGTTGCTGTTTATTCTAAAAGGAACAGTTTTTTAAAACCTGTACCCAATTTGTAGGGTTCAAATTTAACTCTATACTAAAGTGGAGAAGAGCCACAAAGATGATTAAAGGGTTGGAAAGTAATATCTATGGGGAAAGATTAAAGCAACAGAGATTATTGCGCCTGGTGAAGGCAAGACTGATGGATGATTTAATAACATTCTTAAGGTATTTGATCGGTTATTCCAGTGACCAGCTGTTCTCTATCTACAATGAGGGCAGAACCAAAGGAAATAACCTTAAATTCCAATATGAAGGACTTAGGTCAGATCTAAGAAAGATGTCTCAGAGAGTGGGGTTGTTTAATATTGGAATGGGCTATCACCTCTAAAAGTCTTCAGGTCTGACATAGATGACCCTCTCTGGGGTTAGGAGTTGTGGTGTTAATGGAAAGTTAGAAGGATAAATCCTATCGTGTCCCTTCTATACCTATAAACTTGTGATTTTGAGTCAGATTCTCTTATGTCTATTCTCTTATGTCTCTTATGTCTATTTTAATACACAATGAATTATGTAAAAAATTACTGGAGGCGGTGAAGTTAGAAATCAAAGTCAAAAGAGGTCTGGGATCAGCCATAAAAAGAAAGGAAATTGAGTTATTTGTAGTGAGATGGATGGACCTAGAGTCTGCCATACAGAGTGAAGTAAGTCAGAAAGGGAAAAACAAATACCGTATGCTAACACATATATATGGAATCTAAAAAAAAAATGGTTCTGATGAACCTAGGGGCAGGACAGGAATAAAGACGCAGATGTAGAGAATGGACTTGAGGACGTGGGGAGGGGGAAGGGTAAGCTGGGACGAAGTGAGAGAGTGGCATGGACATATATACACTACCAAATGTAAAATAGATAGCTAGTGGGAAGTAGCCGCATAGCACAGGGAGATCAGCTCGGTGCTTTGTGACCACCTAGAGGGTAGGATAGGAAGGGTGGGAGGGAGACGCAAGAGGGAGGGGATATGGGGATATATGTATATGTATAGCTGATTCATTTTGTTATACAGCAGAAACTAACACAACATTGTAAAGCAATTATACTCCAATAAAGATGTTAAAAAAAAAAAAGGGGGTCTGGGAGACAAAACCTCTTTCCTACATAAAGAGTTCTCAGAACTTACCCAAGGTAGCCCCAGACTACAGTAAACTCCCTTTTTTGACTTTACAATCATACTAAAACATTATCCTCTTTACCTATCCTGGAATAGGCAGAAGGATATAAGACGAAAAGAAACAGAAGCAGATTTGTTTCCTCATCATAAAGATGGCCCAAACATAGACATTGAACTCCCTAAGTCAAGGTAAATTAGGCATGTGCAATGGAAAAGCATAGTGTCCATACTGTGGATTACCTTTTTCTTTTTCTCCAATATCTTAGTATCCATTGAAATATTAGCAAAAGCAGGATAATAGTATCTGTAAAGTTCACAGAATTTATCAGAGAAAGTGCTGTGTCACCTTGTAGGCCTTCCGATGATTGTTTCATTAAAATGTACTCATAAGATCCCACTGTTCCCTTTCTGTTGCAGTAATTTGCAATAATTTTAGGGGAATTTACAAAGTGAATAAAAAGGAACTGAAACATCTGCAATTCAAGGCATTTAAGCCTTAATTCACAGACGGCAGCCCTGAGAATAATTACCAGAGCCTAGTCATTTCTGCTACACTGCACATGAAAGGCATGCTATCACTTCTTAAAAAAAATATATCTCGAGATGCTATATTTTTAGAATTGTTATCATTCCTCACTTAAGTGATTCAATAACTGCAGTACTTGCTATAAGGTCCCCAAAAGAGCTTACATAACTAAACATATACAATTATAGGCACTCAAAATTAAGTGTCTTGGACAGTGTGTTGCTTCCCAGAACATTTGATAAGGGGAATGAAACAAATCTTTTAAAATTGGCTTCCCAGGAATTCTTAAGCCTACAATAATGTAATACACAATAAATGTGTGGGCCTTGAGAAAAAAATTTTTGTGTCTTGATTTGTCCATTTTATGTCTTTGTATTTTATAATCTCTTTTCAAATAGCTATAAACTCAAAATCACTTCATAAACTAGATAGCTTACATTATCTGATTTAAAAAACTAAACCTCAAAGTTTCTCAATATGGGACTAAAGTTGAAACAGGTAAGACAAAATTTTAAAGTTCAGCTACTGTCATATCTTAGGAAGAGGTTAGGTGACCATATTACATAATTTACTTTTTAGAGTAAAGGGGGTTCTATTAATAATTAAACCAGAAAAACAGGCAAAAACCAGAACTGTCCTAGGCAAACCAGGAAATAGTGACACCCGTCTCCTAGACCAACATGATCCTGTTTGTTATAACCAAAGACAGAAGGCTGCAAGGTCCCCAGGGATTTGGCCCTCTGGGTTGGGACTGGTATGCAGGAGATAATTAACTGGTACGAAGGAGTGGAAAGAAAGTTTATTTCAAAGGTCAAAGCATCTATTGAAAGGTCACTCCAGAGAAGTGAAATAACATCTCTGAAATAACAGAGATGTTCTACCATATGTGTAGAGCATAGTGATGGGCAAAGAAAAGGCAGAAAAAACACAAGACAAGCAGGGAACACAATCAGCAAGCAGCAGGTTTGATTGGAATTCAAGAACTGCATCCATTCATCAATCACTGTGCAGATATTAAATGAACATGGACTAGATTCATCCTGACTGAGGGACTAGAGCACAGTGGTGGTTACCAAGACAGGGTATAGGGCAAAAACACAGCAGATGATAATTACCAAAACCGCAGCATGAAGTAAGGATTAAATCTTAAAGAAAAATATAAAGAAGCCTTATATAAAGAGCTATGCCCAAGCGGGGAGCGGTTAGGTTAGCAGAGGCTGGGCCCAAGCTACTGGGGCCTTTTTTTTTAATAGGTGATCCTCTAGTTGTGTTTTATTAAGTAACAAAAAATAGTTTGCTGAAAAAGCATTAGTAATACACAAAATGAAAATACTAAGAGCAATAAAGACATCTAAAGTAGCAGGAAATTATCTTTTAAGTAGGAAGATACACATTATCACAGGCAGATATTTTGAATTCCCTAAGTCCGCTCAGAAGCAACATTTTACATGAATGAAATTCTGATCACTGGATATTCAAACAATGTAAGGAAAGTAAACAGTGTTCTAACTGGCAGTGAGTGAGTATCCCATCATATCTCGAGGCACTCATTTTCTCAGAAGTGATTTGAGATCGTACTGTGTGAACTTTCTTAACATATTTATTATAATTAGTATATCTTCATATCTGTATCGTTAGAGCTCAATCAAAATATGTCTGAATACTCAACAAATCTTAAAATTTTATAAATATTTAGGATTAAATTGGATAAAATATTTAGGATTACATTTCATTGTTCTATAGAGTTGACTCTACTGTGCTCATTTTTCTCCATGTATGAATCTATCCTCTTTCTCCTATTCATTATTTCTCTCTCTCTCTCTCTCTCTCTCTCTCATTAAACTTCTTCATTAATGTATTTATTCATTTTACAAACCTGTTAAGTCATCTGGGAAGAGGCCTCTGTTCTGGAGTTTGTGAGGGATACAAAAATGAAACCACTTATGAGTCTTACCTTTAAGAAGCTTATATGAAAAAATCCACATAAGCACTGGAGTGCAAGGCATATTATAATCACTGCCATTAAAAAGAAACAGAAACAAAAAGAAAACCTAAATAAATGAACAAACCAAACCAAACAAACATGTAGATACAGAGAACAGAGTAGTGATTAGCAGAGGGGAACAGAGAGTGAGGGCGAAATGGGTAAAGGGGATCAACTGTATGGTGACGGATGGAAGCTAAACTTCTGGTAGTTAACACACTGTAGTGTATACAGAAGTTAAAATACAATGTTGTACACATGAAAGTTATATAATGTTATAAACCAATGTTACCTCAATTTAAAAAAATTAATTTAAGAAAAGAAGCAGAATAGGTGCTCTGAAGATTCAGATGATGAAGAAATTATTTCTAAATTAGGAGACCTGCATTTGAAATGGGCTCTAAAAGATGGAAATAAAGGAGAACATAATCAAAGCCCTAAAATGAGAAGGTTTGATGTTCGTATGTTTGAGAAATGTTAACTAACCAGAACAGCTGGAGCATACGGTACAGAGGAAAGGAAGTAAAGAGAGATAAGCCGGGAAAGGTGGAAAGGAGCCGGATCATGGGAGGCTCCGAATGTCAGGGAAGGAATGATGCAGGGAAGGAAGTTAATGTTTTTGTATGGCAAAGCAGACAATGATCAGAACCAGCTAAGAGATTTTTTTTTTGCGGGGGGGCGCGTTGGGTCTTCATTGCTGTGCATGGGCTTTCTCTAGTCGCAGCGAGCGAGGGCTACTCTTCATTGCAATGAGCAGGCTTCTCATTGTGGTGGCTTCTCTTGTTGTGGAGCACGGGCTCTAGGCTCGCAGGCTTCAGTAGTTGCAGCACACAGGCTCAGTAGTTGTGGCTCGTGGGCTCTAGAGTACAGGCTCAGTAGTTGTGGCACACGGGCTTAGTTGCTCCACGGCATGTGGGATCTTCCCAGACCAGGGCTCGAACCCGTGTCCCCTGCATTGGCAGGTGGATTCTTAACCACTGCACCACCAGGGAAGCCCTACTAAGAGACTATTGAAAGAGCCTGAATTAGGGCAGATGTAATACTGTTTAGATACAACTGCAGAGATTTTAAAACTAATAAATAGGAGAATCACAAGAAAGGAAGACCTAGATGTTGTCAGTAATAAAAAACGAGTAGGTAATAACAGCAGGAACAGATTTAGCAGATTAAGTTAATCTTAGATATGCTAAGTGTGAGGTAAAGCTAAGGCGTTCGGTGTGGATAACCGCCAGGTAGGTAAGAACATGGGGCTTCAGCACAAAAGATCAGAGTTGAAAGTAAAGGTATGGGATTCACCTGAACAGATGATGCCATGAGAAAGAATACAGAGCCATAAGAGAGAAGATCCAAGCAAAAAATCATGAGGTACTTTTAGCCAGCAGAAGAAATAAGTGAATCTAGAACAGAGAGATCAGAGAAAGAAAAGAATCAAAAGAGTTGTCTGTCACAGAAGCCAAGGGAAAGAAAGTTTACAGAAGGAGATACAAGCAAATGCTAAAAGGGCTCAAAAGAATGAGAACTGAGAACGGGCCATCTTGTTTCATAGTCAAGATAATATGTGAAAATGTTTTACCTTCTACACAGCCCTATATAAATTTATTCTTATGATTATAACTACTATTATTCTCTATTCCTTATCCTGGGTAATTTGAAACTTTTTATTCTTCGTCTAGCTTGTTCAGAGTTATGATTAGTCCAGGGTGATTAATATTTCTCTTTTTTAGACTCTCATCATTTTTATCAATACACATGTATATATTCAGCTATGGCAAAGGTTTATTTTGCTGACATGTGTGTCCAGAATAGATCGTGATCCTACATGGAGGTTGAAATCTGCATCTGTTACCCAGGCACTTGTGCTGAACAAGACCTCTGCCCAGCTACCCATCTGATTCACAGCAGTGAAGACACATGAATCTAGAACTGCATCGTACCAGGTTCTACACTCTGCTTGCGTCCATGAACGCAGCATTTCAGAGCTGTCCCAAGCAACAATTATCAGCATCTCCCTGTCTTCATAACTGGCTTGAAAATAAGCACCCATCAATCTCCACCCATGAGATGACAATAAAGCCAAATCAGAGCACCGGCCACCTCCCAGCTGCTGGGCTACTCCTCCTCTCCTTCCTTGCAGACAATCATCTGTTTGTCAGACATCAATCCAGCGCTCCGGTGAACAGCTGATTAGTGAGGGGTGGATGAAATAGCCGCCAGGCAGCTGCATCATGTTTCAGGGACAAAGCATGATGGTTAATGAAGATGAATGTAGGGCAACTAAGCAGTTAAGGCCCTTGGTAAGCACAGAGGCACTGCTCAAGTCAGCACCTGGGCAAAAATGTTCCAATTACTTTTCTGACAGCATTCCTATAAGGACGACAGCTAGTGGCACACAATTAACCTGGTTCCTGCACTTATTCAGCCTCAATTACTGAATGCCTACTGGGTGTCAAACAGTGTAGTAAGCACTAGATATTTTAACCACCTTAACTAATTCATATACCTGGTGGAAACTTTCAGAAATATCTTCCTTTTGTTCAAATCCAGCCTCATCTTTAAGAGTCCAGCTCAAATGCCAGCCCCTATAGGAAGGTTTCCTTGAGGCTCCCAGGCAAAAGTAACAACTCTTTTCTTTAAATTCTCAGAGCACTCTGTTTGGACTTCTTTTATGGGACATGATATCCCCCATTGTAATTATTTCTCCACGTCACCTCCTAATAGACTATAAGTAACTCGAAGTCAAGAGTCATGTCATCCTAACATCGTCACCATCTTCTTATTCCTCAGGGCATAATGCAGTTCCTTGCACAATGAATATATTAATAAGCTACCTGCTGTCCACCTTGGCCCACACAAATTATTAGATATTTGGGGAGAAAACATGGTCTTATTCACTACAGCCAGAAACTATCTTAAAATCTAGACAGAGAGGCAACATAAACAAAAAAAAGGTTTCATATATATATATGTAATACAGTAATAATCATAACTTTAATGTCAATGATACTGAATCTATCACACTTTGGTCAAGATAAGATTTAACTTCACCTTTGCATCTATTAAATAAAGTACTTATTAAAAAGAAAAAAATTACCAAAGTAAATATGCATGACCTACTTAAAACTTCCGAGTGAACTGTTTTTAAGTACTCTAGAACGTTAATTACACTTGAGTCTTATATGTTCATTAAAGCAGGCCCAATAAGATTTCTACCGTCCTCTATCTACAAAACATTTGTTAGCAAGAAAATTGGCTTTAGAACAGAGCATATTAAGTTCCCACACTGTCTGTTCATCAATGTTGATCTCACGTCCTCTCACAGGAACCTGAAGCCTTTCGGAAAAGAGCCACACAGAGAAACTACACACAGATATAAACATGTTCATCATTGTCGTGTGTGTGTGTGCCTGCGTGTGCTCACGCTGACATGGATTTAACCTAGGCAGGAAAGCAAATGATTTTACCACATTGTTTTAAAGTGGTCTTCTGGCACTACATTTCCAATAATTTTCAAAATAAAATAAAATTTGATCAACAGCTAACTTGCAAGATTTTTTCATTCAGAAAATGTGTAGACAGTTTAAATTAATTTTTGCAGATCAAATTCACCTTGGGTGAATGTGTACAATTGCAACTAGCTTAACCAAAAGCAACTTTTGAGGCATCTTCTCCAACTGGAGTTCATGTCCCCCAGTGGGATGTCAGTGCACAGGGTACCAACATGACGGATACTCCTGAAGCATCCAGTTCATGTGAATATTTGAGGAACAGCTGAATTTTTGTGATCTTAGGTTTTTTGATTTATTTTTAAAGAAACACGGAATAGAAAAAGCAATCAAGTATAACAATTGAAGTTTTAGTTCCAAGTCTCTAAATATGCCAAAAAAAACTTTTTCTGATTTCTCAGAAGCCTCATTTCTAGACCAGCGTTTGCCTGAAATAATGTTAATGCTCATGGGGTTTTTGTGGCAGAGTGGCAAGAAAACTGGGAATTAAGAGACCTAAGTTTGACCTCTGACTTTCCATTATTATGAGGAGTCAGGCAAGTCCCTTTCAATCTCTAGGCCTCCATTTCTTTCTCTCTAAAACAAAGGGTGTGTACTAGATCATATCAAAAACCTCTTCCCACTCTATGTTCTGAGATTTTTTAAACATTTTACCCTTGAGACACTGAAGTCTCCACAAAAGTTAACTGAACCAGGGAAAAGTCTTCTGTGGGTCATTTCCAAATCCTTAATAAGACCTTAGCTAACTTGACCTCATTGACTAGTTTCTGCACAGCAAATATTATTCAGGCTCACCTATCTACAAAGATAGTGCTTCCTACTAATCTGAGTCAGCATCTTGCTGAGACACATTCTCTTCACAATAGCATTTTCAGTCAAATGAAATTCCTATTCTAATTGCTACATAAAAGATCAATCATTGTATCATTCATAACATCTGTACAAATAAAATTTCTAGATATGTAAGGGGTGTGGAAAATTTTATATTTCATATATCATGTTTCCACAGCTTGTCTCAGACTGCACTTAAGAATCCAATTTGAAGATAAATTTTCACCCCCAGTCTGAAATGCAATTTCACATAAAACCAGTTTATTATTACATGTCTTTGTAGTTCATATCTTATATTTTTAGAGTATTAACTCACTCCGTGTTTTAAAACAGAAAGACAACCACTGTGCTATTTATCGATGAAAGATGATAAAGTACAGCTTAACATCTGGCAAGCAAAAGAAAATCACGACTGTTCCTCCTGTAGGAACAGCCTCCATCAGGAAACCAACTGGAACTGAAGGGAAATATGTGAATAGGAGTAAGGAGAACAAAAGGAGCAAATGAAATTTGGGAAGGGACTACTGTGTTTTGGGCCTTTTCCCTAGACTCATTTAGTGCTCATAATAATCTCATAAGGTGGGTATCGTTCCCATTTATAAATGAGCAAATTAAGGTCAAAGGCATTGTTATTCCACAGCTAAAAATGTGTAGCTGGGGTTCAGGCCCAGCTCTGTCTGCCTCCATGAGGTTATGCTGCCTCCGGATTAAAGGTAATTGGACAGCATACACACGCTACCATGAAGTGGGCACGTATAATAAAAGAAAAAGAAATGAGTTCCAGATTGGGACTTTGAAGACTGTACACTACAGGAAAGAACTCTGAAGGAGGAATCAGGTAAGAGGAGAACCAAGATTTAACAACAGTCACCAGCATAAAGAAGGAAAGAGAATTTCAAAAGAAGGTTGGTTGAAATGTTAAGCATTCGGAAGTTGGTTAACCGTGAGGACAGACTACCTCCTAATGACATCACCGTTAACCTAAGTAAAACAGCTGTAAATCATCACTGACGCTTTCCTCTCCCTCACCAAGTAGTAACAGAGCCCAGTTGAATCCTCCTTCCTGGCACTTCCTTTCCATTCTTCCTGTCCCCACCCAACTCAGGCCCTTATCATTTCAGATGAGAACTGCAGCAGCTTGGTCTCATGCCTTTTCCAGTCTGTGTTCTTTATACTTTCTAGCTTAATCTCCCTAAAACACCGTCTGACCATATTACTCTTCTGTGAAGAAATCAAAATGGTTTTCCACTAACCACACAACATTCATCCTCATGGCCTTTTCCATTAACCAGATGCATGTTCTATTTAACTGCTCCCAATTATACTGTACATCTTAAACTCATGTCAATTACATCTCAATAAAACTGGAAAAAATAAAAAATTTTAAGAGTCAAAAAAATAAATAAATACATAAATATATAAAATGCTCCCCAGTATAGCCCTAGTCAACCTTATGAGTTCTGTGACCATTATACTAGCTGTTGGACTTTGGGCAAGTTAGTCTATCTGTGCCTCAGTTTACCATATGTAAAATGGGGATAAATTATAGTACTTGTCTCATACAATTATTTTGAGAATAAAATGAATTAATGTATGTAAAACACGAAACAGTGGCTGTACTGCTCAGTAAGTGCTCAATAAACATTAACAATTGTTATTGTCATTTTAAATTATTGTTTTTATTACCTTTTCAGCCAAATATTGTACAACACAACATAAATATTATTAACAGTAATGAAAATAATAATAGCAATGGAGACACCAAAATTTGAACACATATAATTTTGCTCTAGAGTTATGCTTTAACCACTATGCTACAATGCCATGAAGAAATGATCAGATAAAACATACCTCCAAGCCTGTGTTCTTGCTATTTCCTTTATCTGAAGGATCCTCCCATTCTCAAATTATCAAATTCTTAAATATAATCATCAAAAATCCAGTCCAATTAAAACTGTTTTTCCAGACATCTTCTCTGAGCTTTCCGGCCAAAAGTAATGGTCTACCAATTTTGAATTCCATTTGCACTTTTATCTTTATTTTTTGTAACACATTGATTCATTGTTACTAAAATTTTAAGTTATAATTATAACACACTATATTTTCATATTACTTGAAAGTATATAAATCACTTTTAAACACATCAACTCCTTCTGTTATATTTCCCTGGCTAAGGCCCTCGAGGGCAGGGATGGGGACTTAACACTTCTGATCCACTTCAGCATTCCCTAGTACAGGGCCTTACAAAGAGGACATCCCTGCAGACATCTGTGTGGGGGTCAGTGGTTACCCAAGTGCAAGCAGTTTCAGCAGAATGATCGAAAAAAAAGAAAAAAAAAACCCAATTTTCACAATGAGAAGAATCAATCAAGGTGTTCAGAGACTAAATCCTGTCTTTCTTTAAGAAATAACTTTCTAATTTCAAAATAATTAATTTTCATTTAAAATGTCTATTGCTGCAAACTGTCATCTGTTTCTTCCAAATATACTGTTGATGCTTCTTAATTAACAGAAAAATGAGGCTTCATTGCCATAGTGACTAAAAGAAAAGTCTGTAGACAGGAACTACAATTATGTCTGAAACTAATGGCATTTTAATTTCCTTCATCTTTATTTTGACCTAATATATAAAGCCCAAAGGTTATGTTGATTAATTTCAACTACACAAGGCATTGCCCTAGTTCTGATGCAGTAAGAATGCCACATTAAATTACAAAAGAAGGGTCTTTCAAATGATTTTGAACAATTCCCCAAGGACTGCAGTTAGGCTTACAAAAAGCCTCAATTCAAATATAAGACATATTTATATTTATACTGCCAAGTTGTTTACATTCATATAAACAATCTTTGATGTGTGCACAGGCAGAGAGCTACTACCTATTTCCATTTTTTTGTAACTATCTCTAGCATCTTTCTCCATTTAACCCCATTAAAGTCATGCTAGTTGCAAAGCAACTGACAAAAGAAAACAGAAAGGAAAAGATACAAGTGATACAGCCAGAGGCTGCCTTATCATTCATGCATTGCTTGCACTGTAAGGAAAGTCTTGAAAATAAAAAAAGATTTGGCGTGTGACTAACAAGAGATGAATGAACTCTTTCTGAAATTTTTACTTGGAGAGGTAGAATTTAAATTTATGACTCAAAGTGCAGCTGCATCAAGTACAAAGCAACAAAGGTGAGAAAACTCTCCTTCATTTAACTCAGTTCCTTTTACAAAGATTCCTGCATTGTCAACATCAACATTTTGAAGATGTTTTCTTTGAACTGCTGGATATCATTGTGTAAACTCTTTGAAATATCCTTTTATTCAATGAGTGTGGGGCAACAGAGGACAAGAGAAGAGAAATTTTCATAACAAGTTGATTCCTTAATTTGGAGAACTATACCTAGCAAAGGGAAAACAGTCAATCCAATTTAAAGAATTAGGTAAAATAGAGAAGGAAAAATGTTTTTAGAACTTAAACAGGAAGTATTTCTACTTATATGGATAACCAGTGTTGCTTTGAACATATCTTACCCCCTTCAAAAAGTCTTACCTTGACACTATACTATTTTTTAATGTCTGATTATAAGAAAAAATGTATATGAAATAGGTAGAAATATTATAGAAGTCATGGAATATCTTTGCCATGTAAATATTGAGAATGATGTTTATAAAGATTTTTGAGAACATGAAAAAAAAGAACACGGAAAATGTTTATTGAATAATATTAAGTGAAAAATAGAATAAAATATCTACAGCATATGATCTCAACTATGTAAAAACATATTTAACATTTTTTAAAAAAAGAAATGTTAAAACATTAACAGTCATTGCCTTCAGTTGGTAGAACTATCTTTTCTATGAGTTCTTATATTCTACATTTTCCCCAACAAGCTTAGAGCATTACCTTTAAAATTGGGGTGGAGGGAAAATCAACACTAAAAGAAAAAGATTTTCAAAATTTAGTTCAAGCAGAATGTGCTAACCCAGCTCATTTCTATATCTAAACAGAATCTTTAAATTTATAAAGGATGATACAAACTGTTGTTATAGCTATTATCATTTTAAAAATAAAGCAACCAAGGGATATTTACTATGAAAACTGGGAGGTAATAAAAACCATAAAAATGTTTAATCAGCCTTATTCCAAATTATAGTATTTCAAAGTATCTTTAACTTCATAAAGTCAAAAATAGCATTCCTCAGTGCCAATATCATTTAATGGTTACTATACCATTGTTTAAGACATGGGGTTCCTCATGATACAAGGACATGAAATAAACAATGCAAGAAGATAAACTATTCAGGGCTACATCAGAAGTCAATATACCACAGCAGAGTTGGAGAAATCAGTACAGCTATAGGATCTGTCAGGAATGCTTCGTTCGGGAGGTGGGAAAGGGGAAAATAAGCAGTGTTTGTTAAAGTAGGATCTGAGGGTCAACTGTGATTGAACCATTGGGCAAACTAGTTTAAAGATGCTAACTGGATGGTGACTAGAGTTAACAATACTATACTGTATATTTGAAAGTTGTTAAGAGAATAGATCTTAAAAGTTCTCATCACAAGAAAAAAAATTTTTTAAATAGCTCTCCTCACAGTATACAGTTTAATGGTAGACACATTATAAGTGCTAAGCAAATATTTCTTGAATGGAAATCAGCGTTTAAGTATAAAGAAATTAACTGTGTTCCCCTCTGACAGGTGGCACTGCCCACCTGAGCATCTCTGAAGCATCTATCAAGGTGCTCTCATAGCAAATCACTGCTGATGTAATAGTAATATAGTCATCTAATATATTGATGTACAGTCATTTTAAATGTCTTTGGCCCGTGTTATTTCCTTTTTGTTCTCCTATAACAAGGCACTGCTGATCAGTGCAAGGCCTTTATGGTCAGCCTGATCTGGATTTCTGGCCTGTACATTTTCATTTTCAGAGGATTTCCCCAATTTTCCCATACATTTACCTCCTCTATTCTTAAATGCATGATATAATTCAAGCTCTAAAATTCTCCCATCCTAGCCATAACCAAGTTTACCTATTGAAAAAGAAGATTATACTATATAATGCAGCATCATTCTATATACCTATAACCACTGTGGGCCAGAAAGAGCCACTCCTCTCAGTTCATTAGCAAAAGTTATTTTTCTTAAAAAGTGTCATCCCACTTAGAAAGTGCATATTCCTTTCTTTAGAGTTTCTTTGACAGAAAGGTCATACTTAAGCCCAATCTGGACAAAATGCTGAGAAAGGTATATATTTTTAAGCTCTTTATGCACAATAGCATTTTATTAGAAGGAATGATTTACTAGCAATTTGTCCATCAAAACCTTTCAGACTAAGGGCAATAATTTCTTTTAATCACAAATTATGAAATCCTTTATAATATATCATGCAGAGATGTGCTGGAGATATATTTCAAAAGAACACAATAATGAGCCTTAAGAGTAGTAATCCTTTCACTGTATTCAGTACTAATGAGGTTTTGATTATCCTGGTTTATGACATAAAGGATGGCATATGCAGAAAGGTTCAAATACTAGCAATAAAAATAATTAAAAGATCAGAAAATAAGATACAATATGAAAGGAAGAGGAAAAAAGAAATCCTGGTTATTGGAGGAAAACAGAAAAACTTTGTAATAACATAAGCAGGTGTATAAAGCTCTTAATTTCACCCAGGAAAGATCAGAAATGAGTTTATATTACAGCAAAAAGTTTAGGTTAGATATTAAAAGACTTGTCTAATTTGAGATTTGGTGGTTCCTACCATCCATTACTGTGGAAAACTACAAATTCTGTTCCAGTGAAAATTGTTTCGAGGTTGATAGATAGACTGATAATCTGAACGCTGTTTAAAACAAAGCTCTCTCTGCCTCTGGAATTTTATATTATACTCCTGCCTCATTTTCTGTCACTGAGCCCTGTGCATTCTACCACTTATATTTTCTAAATTTTCTTCTTTCATGCTACCTTGAGAATGTACTTTGCAGAGTAACATAAGAGCTACTGCGCTCTATCAAAAAAAAAATAGCACACCTGAATCATTCATTCATTAAATAAAATATTTGCTAAGTGTCCTCTATGGGCCAGGCACCATGAGAAACTCTTGGCATACAATGCTGGGCAAGAGACAGTCCCTTCCTACATGTACCTTAGAGTCAAATGGAACAGACAAACCATCTAACAAGCAATAACTAAAGAGGATTATAAGTGCAAAAAAATTAAGTACGTTAAGAGTTCTACGGAATCCAGACATAAGCAGGAGAACTTAAGCTCCAGGAAGAAAGGGAAGTTTAAGCTGGACCTGAAGGCTGAGGAGGGTGAAGAGTCTCCCATGACATCATGGGTGAAGGTGCAGAGGTTGAAAAGGAGCACATAATAGGAGAGAACAGAAGATAGTGCAATATGGCGCAAGGACAACCAGAAGGGCGACAGATGAGGCTGGAAGGCTGACGGAGGCCCCATCAAAGGTCCTGTTGAACATGCTCACATGTTTGGAGTTGTTTCAGGATTTGCCAGATTTCATTTTAGAAGAGCACTCTGGCTTCGGTGTGGAAAATAGACTGGAGTAGGGGAAACGAGGCAATAGGCTATTACCGTCACCCGAGGAAAGATATCGGTAGGTGGGACGACAGCAGTAGCAGAAAGAGCAAAGAGGAACAGACAGACCTGAGACATTTAGGAGGACAGACAGGACTCAGTGAATGAAAAATTACAAAGAGCATAGGGGGACCCAAGAATAGTTCTCAAGTGTCTGGTTTGGACAATGCGCACCATTCACAGAGAGAGGTGCAAAGGGAGGAGCAAATTAGGTTTTTATTTATTTGTTATTTATTAGGGAATAATAAATTCAGTCCGAGCTACTTTGAGTTTGAGATGCCCAATCAGAGATCAGGCTGATCAAGTCCCTTTAAGGGATTTCAAATGAAATCCAGCAACACATGGTTTTTGCCTCTGATGTTGAGTAATTAATTAATTGTATTATATTTTATAGAGACCAACATCACCTTTGTTGAAGGAAGTAAATGTTTTCCAACTTAGAAACACGGTCTGGTAAAAGACAGGTATACGCCATAATTTCTAGTTAATCTATTTATAATGTCTTCTTTTAATAAAGAAAATTGAAAGCAAGTTCAGGTTCAAGTCCATGAATCACATTCTTGTTCAGGCATTTTTGACATTTCCAATTTTAACCATGTCACTAAGATGGAAAAATTCATGATTTAGTAAGCTGAGCAGCACCGACTGATCATCCAGTATTTAATTAGAAAATCCTCAGGTTTTCAGGGCAAACCAATACCGGTTCAACCCTCCTGCTCAAATCTATTAACCTAAAGTTAGAGAACTGAGACACTGCAAAGTATTCAGCATGGGCTAAAACTTTGGACTAATGATCATATCTGCAGAAAACACTGAGCTGAAGGTCCAAAGGACACCACTTTCTTTAAATAGACCAACTATGCTTTCTCTTTAGTATTTCTTTTCAATTAATAGTGAAATAAATTTTTAATGTTTTTAATTAAAATTACTTATAATTAGGGCAATAGATACCTATTCCAACATGTATTTTCTTAATGTAATAACAGTATATACTAAAGAGGAGCAGGAAGTGTTTGTTTTTAAATCATTTGAACCATACAAGGAATTAAAGATACAACAACAGAATATGAATGAATGTCAGGATTCTTCTCTAGAATAGCCATTTTTGTGGCCTTTGCTACATACCACCAGACCTTCTTAAATTTTACTTTCAGAATAACTGATCTGATTTTTCTGATTATCTACTCACTAAATGGCTATTAAAAACAGCCAGCATTAGAGGATAAGTACTCAGAAAGTCAACCTAAAAAAAATTAAAGAATTAAATGGTGTATCAAATTTTACTTGTATACTTGTTTGAAACTACAAACAAGCCATATCACTGAATACAGCCTTTTTTCTGCATTCCTCTCATTAACGTAATGCTTTTCCACAGCACAGTCCTTCTCTTCTCCCAGGTACTTTTCTGTTCCCTACCCATACTTCCTGCTACTAGGAGTACCTCCAAACATCTCCTTTGATAAAGCTTTTTTTAATAGTCTCTTATCTTGGAGTAATACGTATAATAGATAAAAGCTAAAAGCTTGCACTCCAGAATAAGACAGAACTAACTTCCACTTTAAAAGTTATATGATATGTGAAAGTTATTTAACCTCTTTGGGGCTCATTTATCCCATCTAGAAAATTGGGATAGGGACTTCCCTGGTGGTCCAGTGGAATCTGCCTTGCAATGCAAAGGATGCCGGTTCGATCCCAGGTAGGGGAATTAAGATCCCACATGCCACGGGGCAACTGAGCCCTCACGCCACAACAAAGAGCCTGTGTGATGTGACTAAGACCCAACACAGCCAAACAATAAGTAAATAAATATTTTTTAAAAAAATAAAAAATAAAATTGGGACAATAGTTTATTGTAAGGATTAACTGAGATATTATGTGAAAAAGACTTAATGCTTGGTACTTGGTATAATGAGTATCAACTATTACCTTTATTATTTGTGGAAGGCTATGGAAGATTAGCTGAGGAAGTGGACAAGCTACAATTATTCTCTGGAAATAAAGAGGTGAAGAGAAATGACCTTCAGAAATCCACACATGACAATGGAGTATTTCAAAGAAAGAATGCTAATATCAAGCTTTTGCCTTAAACATAACTTCCAATATCCTAAAAACATTCCATACACCCCCAAATATACTTTATAGATTGTTAATGTTGTTGGCACTAAATCTGTCAAGATAAGGAGGCCAGGAGAGAATATATTAATAATCTAGGACTAACATTCATAAATGGTTGCTTCCTGACCAGTCAGCATGACCTCCTCAGCCCATAAAGTTTACACCCATTTACTACCATCTAAAAAGGAATGCTCTGGGGTTTCCCTGGTGGCACAGTGGTTGGGAATCTGCCTGCTAATGCAGGGGACACGGGTTCGAGCCCTGGTCCGGGAAGATCCCACATGCCTCGGAGCAACTAAGCCCATGCACCACAACTACTGAGCCTGTGCTCTAGAGCCTGCAAGCCACAACTACTGAGCCAACATACCACAACTACTGAAGCCCACACGCCTAGAGCCCATGCTCCACAACAAGAGAAGCCACCGCAATGAGAAGCCCGTGCACTGCAACAAAGAGTAGCTCCTGCTCTCCACAACTAGAGAAAGCCCACGCACAGCAACAAAGACCCAATGCAGCAAAAAATAAAATTTTTTAATTTAAATAAATAAATGAAAAGGCATTCTCAGGAATTCCCTGGTGGTCCAGTGGTTAGGACTCAGCGCTTTCATTGCCATGGGCCCAGCCGCGCAGCATGGACCCCCCCAAAAAAATGGGTGGAAGACCTAAATAGACATTTTTCCAAAGAAGATATACAGATGGCCAACAAACACATGAAAAGATGCTCAACATCACTAATTATTAGAGAAATGCAAATCAAAACTACAATGAGGTATCAGTGATACAAAACATGTATCATTGTACAAAAAGTATCATACATGTGTGTACATGCATGTGCATGTATGTACACGCATGTGAGTGTACATGTGTGTAAATGTATCACGATACATTGTACAAAACTACAATGAGGTATCAATGATACAATGAGGTATCATTCTCACACCGGTCAGAATGGCCATCATAAAAAATCTACAAACAATAAATGCTGGAGAGGGTGTGGAGAAAAGGGAACCCTCCTACACTGTTGGTGAGAATGTAAATTGGTGTAGCCACTATGGAGAACAGTTTGGAGGTTCCTTAAAAAACTAAACATAGAACTACCATATGATACAGTGATCCTACTCCTAGGCATATACCCAGAGAAAACCATAATTCAAAAAGACACAGATACCCCAATGTTCATTGCAGCACTATTTACAATAGCCAGGACATGGATGCAACCTAAATGTCCATCAACAGAGGAATGGATAAAGAAGATGTGGTACATATATACAATGGAATATTACTCAGCCATGAAAAGGAGCGAAACTGTGTCATTTGCAGAGACATGGATGGACCTAGAGACTGTCATACAGAATGAAGTAAGCCAGAAAGAGAAAACGAATATCATATATTAACACATATATGTGGGATCTAGAGAAATGGTATAGATGATCTTATCTGCAAAGCAGAAATAGAGACACAGACTTAGAGACAGAGAACAAACGTATGGATACCAAGGTGGAAGGGGGAGTGGGGATGAACTGGGAGATTGGGATTGACATATATACACTACTATGTATAAAATAGATAACTAATGAGAACCTACTATATAGCACAGGGAACTCTACTCGGTGCTCTGTGGTGACCTAAATGGAAAGGAAATCCAAAAAAGAGGGGATATATGTATACATATGGCCCATTCACTTTGCTGTACAGCAGAAACTGACACAGCAGTGTAAAGCAACTACACTCCAGTAAAAAAAATTAATTAAAAAAAATTTTTTTAAAGGTATTCTCTGGGGAACAAGATAGACAAATAAGTAAATAAATAAATGGGTATTCACTGTAGAAGAGAAGATAAAGATTATTCTTAACCATAGGAAAAATGACATAAAAATGTGGGCACAAAACTTTTTCTGTATAGTTGAATTACATGTTTCTTTCAAGCAAAAACCCAGTAGCAATTATAGTTATAAACTGAACCCATGACTTTCATTGTGTCAGCCTTTTGGGAGTCCTCCGAGAGCCTTCACTATTGTACTTCAAGCTTACTCTGCATTATGTCTTAATTAGATTAAACTGCATCACTTGAATCTGAAATCATCCTAAATCACATGGTGGAGAAGCTAATGCACCCATATGCTGAGCTATAGCTCTTAAAATCATATGGGAAAAATCTACAGAGTTTTTGATGGGTTTGTAAAAATTGTCCTTTTAGTCACCTTTCCAAATACACTATCAGAAACCCCCATTTATCTAGCCCTACTGGTGGCAAATACAAGCACAAATTCTCATTCCTATAACTGATAAAATAAGAAGGCTTAATACACCAGGTTAAATCCCATATTTACCCATTATATGAATGAAAGTTTTCCAAACTCATAATAAACAAAAAATATTTTCACATTCAAAACATTAAATGTTCTTTCCTATTCAACTCTGTTTATAAGGATCCAGGGACCTAAAAAAGAAAAAAAACAAAGAAACTAGGAAATAAGCCAATTTTTTAAAAAATGTTCAATGTCCCCATTCAATGGAACAAAATTCCTTTGCCAGTTTTCAGCATAATAACCAAACAAGAAATTTTAACTCTTCGTTTTTTTGTTTTAATTTAGTCAGTACAGCTTTGTATATGTTCCTTATGGATAACACAGTATAAAACAGCCTAAAAGAGCTTTAATCAAATCTGACTGCATCTGAGGTTAGGATTTAGCACATATTGTCTTATCTTACTTATGACACCCACTCATGAAGATCATTTTGTTAGTATGGAAAAATCGTGCGTTGTGGGAGAGATTATTTGGGGGGAAAATCTAAAACTTTCAAATGCTGAATTTAATTTACCATAAAATCCGGACTGCAAATAAATCATCACACTGATTGAAACTCACCTTTGAATATTTTTTTTTTTAAAGGTGTGAATATCTACAATACATTACAAAGAGAACCCTGTTTTAACAGGGCTCAATTAGGGAATTCCCTGGCACTCCAGTGGTTGGGACTCTGAGCTTCCACTGCAGGGAGCAAGGGTTCAATCCCTGGTCAAGGAACTAAGACCCCGCATGCCTTGCAGCAGCCAAAAAAAAAAAAAAGCTCAATTATTGTCGCCACAGGTAATAGCATATACATTAAGAGATTTCAGTGACCAAAGGATGTTTGTCTGCAGTTAGTTGAGCTTTTTTTGCCCTTTGTTTTGTTTTCTTTTCAAAGGACTGTTGCAATTAGGTGACATACTTATGCACATTTAATCACGATGCTTGTATATATTTTACATTGCTAATTACTGCTGCTGTGGTGACTGTTGTCCAAGTTAATAAAGCATATGGAACATATATACTTGCATGCATAAACCACCTCTGGAAAGATACACAAAAAGTAGGTTACTGTGATTTCTTCTGGATAGAGGAGCAGTTTTTTAGGGAAAAAGACTTCTTTTATCTTTATATTCTTGAACAATGAATCTGTGTAACTCCTTCAAAATTAACAAAATATTCTAAAATGAAACAAATGGAGCCAAAGACATGCACAAATTTAATACTGTTGTTTATGAAACAGAAAAAGATTACAAGCCAATCATGATAACCTAATATGTATGAACCATAAAAGGTATTTGCTAAATGGGACTACTTCCACTGCTCAGGGGACACAAATCCGGATGTTCGGGTCTCAGCACAAAGCTGGCCTCACAGGTGTGAGTTGGCCCAACAGAAGGACAGGATACCCAGTCTCAGGTCCGAAGGCACCCCTTGCTAAGGAGAACCCCCCCTCTTTGTTCCCTCCTTCATGGTGACTCACCATTGCTGCCCCTTCACCATCCACATAAACCTGTAGAGCCTTAAGGGGCAGGACCCTCTCCTGGAACCTTCCCCTGGAGGATGCAGTCCAGCCCTGCTTCATGACAGCTCAGGCATTTAGAGCTACTTCTCCACTCTTGAGCTTTTTCTCAGTTATCCTTATTTAATATTTATAGTATATAACACTAATGGTATATGTGAGCAGGCCCTTTTTGCACAAAATTACACTAGTTCATTTACTCAGTAAATATTTACCAAGACTCTGTCATGTGTCGGGCCATGTGTTAGGCACTGAAAAATTTATGGCATGTAATTCTTTCAATAAAAACTAGAATTTAAAGACCATGGGCTTCCCTGGTGGTGCAGTGTTAAGAATCCGCCTGCCAATGCAGGGGACATGGGTTCGAGCCCTGGTCCGGGAAGATCCCACGTGCCATGGAGCAACCAAGCCCATGCACCACAACTACTGAAGCCCGTACGCCTAGAGCCCATGCTCCTCAACAAGAGAAGCCACGGCAATGAGAAGCCCACGCACTGCAACAAAGACCTAACACAGCCAAAACTAAATAAATAAAATAAAATAAATTTTAAAAAAGACCAGAGGCAGGGGACTTCCCTGGCAGTCCAGTGGTTATGACTTTGCTTTCCAATGCAGGGGGTGTGGGTTTGACCCCTGGTCTGGGAACTAAGATCCCACATGCCTCGTGGCCAAAAAAACAAAACGTAAAACAGAAGCAGTATTGTAACAAGTTCAATAAAGCCTTTAAAAATGGTCCACATCACAATAATCTTTTCTAATAAATAAATAAAATAAAGACCAGAGGTATCTAAGACTTACCCAGCACAATTATTATATTCCATTTATTTGACACCTTCCTACATGCCAGCATTATGCTAGATATCCACAATACATTGTTCCTAATTTTTAATGGATATTAATATTTCTATTTTATGGATGAGGAAACTGAGGCTGGATGGATTTCAGTCATTTGCCCAAGGTCAAACAGTTGGTAAGTAGCTAGGTCAAAATTAGAGCCAGCTGTCTCTGGTTCCCAAGCCTAAGCTCTGCTACACCTAAGATGGCTACACCACTGCTGCCTCAGTGGAAAATCAGCAACTTTCCTTTTTGTATTAATTTAGAATATAGTGTCATTTTTCTTTGTCATTATTATTTTTACTCAAAAACACTTAAATGCAAAATTCCTAATAACATAGAAAAGCAAAGCTAAAATGTAAATTTGATGAAGGCAGATAAAATAATGTTGGCTGCTAAAGGAAGCTGGGAGAGAAAATGACAAATTTTATAGTGTATTTCGTTCTATTTTTACCTAGCTGAAAACGACATTATTTCCTCTGGCCTTCTTTACTCTATGGCCTTAAATAAGTGGGTATTAAAGAGAATAGTCTTTCTTTAGCTAAAATAAATTAGGTGAATATAGCTCTTTCACTTGTGTGATGAAACACCCCCAGGAGACCAACTGTATCAACTTCTACCTTGTGTTCACAGTAATGTGAAAATCCCATCTACCATGTTGGATTTGGTCTTCAGAGGCCTACATTTTCAAAGCCTCTGTAATTCATTATATTAAATATTATTGAGTACCAGTTACATGCTATGAACTATGCAGAAGAGAAATCTGACCAGCACCTTTCCAGGGAGTTCTCTACATAAAAAACTTCAACCCTGGACAGCACAGTTATTTTTCACACTGATGGGTTCCTTTTTACTTCAAATTTTTTAAGATGGGGCTGAGAACCGAGGGAGAAAGTATCTAATTTTTACAGCATTCATGCTAAACTTTTTCAAAGAATTGGCAGGGGTAAAAAGCCCATATCCTCTCAAAATTCTATCAGTGTTTTCATTTTAAACACTTTTTTCTGGAAGTCCTCACTCAGCATGCAGTGCATATTTGCAAATTTTTGAAAAGTTGAGTTAAGAATCAAGAAGTTTCTTTCCAAAAAAAAAAAAGAAGTTTCTTTCCAGTTGTATCACAATAAAATCATGGGGGGGGCTGAAGTTTGTCTATTAATGTGTGCAACAGTGTGCAAATGAACCACCACTTACTACACCCCATTATTAAAATACACCAAATTGTTACTCTCCTTACATAGCCAAATTTTAAGATAAGAATATACTTTGGAAATCATTTAATCCAACTCCATTATTTAAAGGATATAGAAACAAAGGTAATTATGAGAACATTACCTAGGATTAGCCAAATAATCTCTTGTAACATGAGTTCATTGATATTTGTGTTTCCCAACTCTTCAGAAAGCTCTTTGAAAAGCAGAGGTTTTCCATCAAATGCACACTGAGTATGCACCGAGTATGAAGGAGGCACTGTGTAGGCTAAACAGGCCCAAAAATAAATAATCGAGAGTGATTATGTCGAGTCCTCAGCAGAGCTTTTAACTATGCCTGGAAGATTTGCAGGGAGGCATAACATGTGGACTGACATTTGAGCGGGTCTTGAAGGATGAGCAAGCAGAGAAGGAGAATAGAGAACATGCCAGGCAAAGATAAGGAAGTAAAGACACAAAGTAGGAACCCAGCATGCCTGAGGAAATGAAGGCTTCCTATGTCGGAGTACTAAGCACTGTATCAAGTGGGCTTCATCCTAAAAGCAATGGTGAGCGAGTGGAGATATTTAAGCATGACATAAGATTTGCACTTTGGGAATGTCCCTATATGGCCTTGCGGAGAATCACCTGTGGGAGAGAGGATGGTAGAGGAGAGGCTGATATCTGAGCTAAGTCCGTGACAGAGAGGAGGAAGAGAAACCAGATGCCACATTGGATTACTTCCTTTGTAACCCCTCACACCCATCAGCCCACTAAAATACTCCAAGCTTGCCAGTCTCAATATATACAAGAACAAAGATTATTGTGACTGTCTGAATTACTAAGCAGAAGTCTTTCAACAAAAGGTAATGAGAGGGTTTTTTGGGGTTTTTTTTAACGTCTTTATTGGAGTATAATTGCTTTACAATGGTGTGTTAGTTTCTGCTTTATAACAAAGTGAATCAATTATACATATACATATGTTCCCATATCTCTTCCCTCTCGCATCTCCCTCCCTCCCTCCCACCCTCCCTATCCCACCCCTCTAGGTGGTCACAGAGCACCGAGCTGATCTCCCTGTGCTATGCGGCTGCTTCCCACTAGCTATCTACCTTACGTTTCGTAGTGTATATATGTCCATGCCACTCTCTCACTTTGTCACAGCTTATCCTTCCCCCTCCCCATATCCTCAAGTCCATTCTCTAGTAGGTCTGTGTCTTTATTCCCATCTTATCCCTAGGTTCTTCATGACCTTTTTTTTTCCCCTTATATTCCATATATATGTGTTAGCATACGGTATTTGTTTTGCTCTTTCTGACTTACAATGAGAGTTTTTTAAACTAAAAGTGAATTGATTGTATAAGAAATAAATTCCCGATTTTTATTAAACTAAATGCTAATAATTGAAATTTTAAATTTGCCTCAAATTAGCCAAGTGTCACACAGAATCTTATATAGTCCTGTGGAAGAACCAAACTGGCACTGAACTACATCAGCAAATTGGGCTGCTGAATAATCATTTATATCCAGAAAATTAATGTAACCTTTGCATTTCTTGCTTGCCAGAAGATAACAAAATGCCAAGTTTTCAAAATAATGTTTTCATATGATTATTACTTCTGAATAGATATATTTAGTTGATTGAAAGCAATTATGTTTGACCCAATGGTTTCCAATATTATCAAAAGTACCAATGGCCACCTTTCTCAGTGTGTCAGCAATCCTATTTTAAGGAAATTATCACTCTGTGCATCAGAAAGAGACCCATCCTAGTCATTAGAAAAAGAAAAGGCTGACACCTCCATCTTGGGCAAGTGGCATTACCTCTGGGTCTCAGTTTTCTTCCATGCAAATTGTGATAGTAATGTCTGTCATATTTGCTGTCCAGGTTGCTATAGAGATCAAATGACTATAAAAATGAAGAATTTTTAAAGGACATTTCTTCTTTACATGGCAAAAAGCAGGACTGCCTGACACAGACCTGAATCCTCTTTCCTCTAAAGAGAATACACAATCAGTACCAATCACCTTAAAAATCAATCATGTATTATGTGATCTTTCTTTGCATATTCATTACACAATCCCAAATTTTTCAAAGCATCTTTTATTTTCCTGTCAATCAAATGTTCTGTTTATTTTTTCAATTTTAAAAGAGTTGATAATCAAAACTCAATCCAAAAATCTGCTTTTCTGATTCTCTAATTAAAAATACCCTAATTTTCTGCGTACAGATTACTTTCATCTCAAATTTCCAATTCTGGGTATAGCAAAAAGAGATGAAAAGAAAAATACATAATTTAATAAGATTCTAATAAATTAAGCAGCTATTCTTTTTAGCTTTAGACTGATTTACAGAGGGAGAAATCTTTTCCATAGATTAGTTGACAGCTGTGGAAAGTAAAGTATTATCTTCCATATAGTGAATACATACAAAGATCTTTCATCTAATATTTGTCAATATTGTTGAATATATGGGAAATACGCCAAGCCCTAAGAGAAAGAGGCAATCACATAAAAATGCTAAAAAATATCTTGCCAATTAATTCTGTTAAAACAAAGAGTTTAAGAATTCAGAGAAACTACCTCTTTCTTTGTAAAGTTAAGTACTTAAGATTCTTGAAAATATAAACGGAAAAATCATATTCTATACATAACTGGAAAATAATTACTAAACTCAGCAAGTAAAACTGGTATAATGGATATTTAAGTAGCCTGGTGCAATACATATGGTTATGATACTTATAAATTGTCTAGAAACATTATACTGTGTATCATATAATACACAGATGATTAACTTTATGAAAGTTTTCAGCATGTGTTAGCACAGTAAAAACCATTGATTATATTTTATCATAAATAATTGAGACCCAGAGTTATTGATTGTTGAACTTTCCTTTGATTGTGTTTAAAATACAAAATTAGTTTTTACACAGAAGGTACATGTATATACAATGGCCCTCTTTATGGAGCCAGTGTTTTACTAAGTCCCTTTTTGTCACTCTACAAAAGAGCAGGCTTAGCCTACCAACAAAACAGCTGAAAAGAACAGTAGCAAAGAGTAAATGTCCCCCTTCTGGGTCTATAAAAACTGTCCCTTCCCATCATGAAGAAGGTGGGCATGTAACATGGCTGGGAGGCAAGTACTGGAGTTATTGTGCATTGTGTATGATCTCAAGTGGAGAAAACCATCTGTCCTTTTGCCCTGAAAAAGGACCCCCTGTGAGCCTCTTCTCATGGACCATTATAGTTTCCGTCAACCCTAACACTGCATAGGCTTTGAACTGATGTCTGTCTGCCACAAAAGTTCATCGCAAGCCACTATTCCCCAGAGGTTTCATAGGGTTTAGTATGAGGTGACCAACCATGACCTAACAAAAAGATTAGTGTGTCTGGGCACAAAGCAAGATAGAGATATGAGTGACGCTCTTTGTGACATCTTGCCACACAGAACAGAGAACAGTGGATGTAGTCAACTATAGAATATGCAGAGGCGCCCGAGGGAGAAGAAAAGAGGACTGGAGAGGGAATCTGTCTTCACTTAGAAACAAGTGATCTTTAAGGCCAACAGGCATCTTCCCAAAGAGTTTTAATAATTCTGTCTCTTTGTATAAGAAATATTAATAGAAATGACAATTTTATCCAACCTCAGGCAAAACTAAGAATATAGTGCAAAGTTAGGTTTCTCTCTGTAAAGTTTTCTTTAGAAGGCCATCACTTGGTAGAGCTGTAGAATTCTAACAGGCCCTAGGGGTTCTCTACCCACCACCCTGAGGACAAAGTGGTAGAAGCCTTTCTTCAAAATCTTGGACAGGAAGTCATGTGAGTGTTTTCTTCCTCTCATCCTCCCTCCACTGGGCAAACACGACAGATCGTTCAATGTTAAACTCAAAGACAATCTCTTCTATAGTCTTCCCTGGCTCACTCCACATATACTGCTCTCATAGAACTGATAACATTTAATAATGTTTATTACATGTCTCTTCTTACTAGATGATAAGCTCTCAAGGATAAAGATTGTGTCATATCATTGTGTACACCTTAAGACAGTGCTTGACACATAGAAGGCAATTAATAACTATCTGTGCTGTAATTCTTGAAATCTCCCCCATGATGGACAGCCCAGCACGTGAGAAGGAAGACTTTTTTTTTTAGATTTTTTTTTTAATTGTAGTTGATTTACAATGTTGTGTTACAAAGGAAGCCATTTTTAAACAACCTTGCTGTTGGGGGGTGGGGGGTGCATAGCAAGATTTATTCCCTGTTAACTTCCACCTGGATCGAAGTTCTGCCCTGCAGTTCTAAGCAGACATAGTCCACCACACATCTGATGACAGCCACCCTGCTTTCCTTAACATCACTACCACCATCTCTAGCTCTTGTCTCTTTAAAGCTAAACGTTCCCATTTTCTGCTGCTGTGATTCCTACAAGATAAATTTTACATGCTTTAAAAAAAAAAAATTTAGCTGTTTTTCATCCTCATTGCTTTCCTCTAGAACTGCTCTAATGTGACATTATTTCCCTTAAAACTAAACAAAACGCTACGTGCATGGTTCAAACTGCATATCACCCAGTAGAACTACTACCTACTTGCTCCAGGCACAATACTGTTATTGATACAACATTATGTGTCCCCCTTTGCCTTCTCCTTGGTGTCCTTCCATCCGTGCTTCTGAAAGGGATGACTGAAAACTTCAGTGGAATTAGGACCTGTTTTCTCAATGACAATATATTTAACCAAACAGACAGGAAACCCCTGTGTAAAGTCCATCATCATCCATACATTCGTACTAATTTAGAACTTTTCTTAAAAGCCCAAGATTATAAGCAGTTGCTTCAAGTAATTAGCCTGATTGAAATACAAGAGGCAGGAGTGGCGCAAGAGAGGAAGGAGGGACAATCTTACTAATTTCTTCAGTTTTGAAACAAAAATTTTTAAAAATTTCTCTTCTCAAAGTAACTAGCAACTTAACTTGGATTTTTTCCTATAAGTAAATATCAGAACCATGTCCCAAGAAAATCTGTTTTCCTACACTTCAAACAACAAATAAGAGTCTACTGAAAATATTAACACAGTTCACAGAGAAATTTCACTCAATATTAAATACCTTGGGAATCTTTCATAGAACTTAGATTATCTCCATGTATCTGACACTACTTCTACAGACCAACATTAGAGTTTTCTGGCCAATTAACGTATCTTATTATCATTATGTGACACCATGACTTGCATGTGAATATTTTCTCAACTCAGTAGGTGCTATTATTTTAATGAACTTGAGATGAACCAGCACATCAGTTCAGGCCACCTCTCTGCAGCACAGTAACAGAACTTGATCTATATAATTTCAAACCCAGTATAATCTACTAGTTAGACAGCATGCAACTATAGAGCTTTATAAATGTACAATGATTATATCCTCTGTCTAGCATTCATATTTCATATATGCTGAAATGGTATACTGAAATAAGAAATCATTTGGCAGCTCCAGCAAAGAAAAAGGCTGGACGGCTTAAACTATTAAGTTTTTTTTAAATTTAGTCCTGTAATTCCTTGGGAAATGTTTTTTATGTTTTTCCTATGAAAGTTACTTTGTAGAGCAGAACGACCATCTACTAATACTTACAGTATTCTGAAGAATTAAATATACAACCATATATATAAGAAATGTAGTTCTTATGAAAATTTACTATATGCTCCACTGAGTACTTAGGTCTGGCTAATTGTGAGAAATTGCCTTCTGCTAATGATGTGGTTAAAATAAGAATATTTTCCCCACGGAATACCTTTCAGTTTCAATTCTGTTCACGAAGAATTCGGTGACTTGGACAAGAGGTTCACCTCCCTTGAAGAACTCTCTTGACAAATGGTTTTTTTAAGAAAGTAAACTAATCCTCCAATTTGTTACAAATTTGTTTAATATTCAAGTTCACATTCTGCTTTAATTGTAGTTATAAGACTTTCATAGTCAAGGACCAAGGAATGCAACTGATCTAGTGTTTAGCCATTAAGAAGGTACCTTTATGGTTTTTTAAAAAATATACCTCTCTCATAAATAGAAGCAAACCAGCAGCTCTTGAAAAGTAAAACAGTGTATAAAAGCAAATAATCTAATATAAAAGATATTTTATAAAACATGTTTTCTGCAGAACAGACCACTTCTGAAAATCCTACAATTAAGGGTACAAACATGAATAATCAGCTCTAATAAAGAAATCCCAATCTATGATTCTAAGAGTACTGAAAGATGGGGCAGGGTCTAGCAGCTAGCAAAGGATCTACATCATCTTATGGGGAAGTTAGGGTTCCTAGAGCTCTTCCAGAAAACTGATCTGCACCCCCAGTTTCAGAGCAAGCATATTCTCACAGAAGCCTTCAGAGCAGAGCCAATGCACAAACACTTCACTATTTGGTGATGATCCTTTTAACAGCTTGAATAATCACACTGAGATTCAAGTATTTGCCTCGGTCTTAAACTGGTGTCTTTCACACAAGTGAATGCTAACTCTCTGGGTCTGCTTTAGGTCCAAAGAAAACATAAAAATATTAAGCACTTCAACAGGCCTGAACAAAGAAGATGAAAATATGAGCAAATTTTAAGCATTCCCTTCTCTTCACCGAAGTGCATTACTATCTGTTTAAAAGATGTTTTAAGATGAGAAACAACCCAAATGTTTATCCATTGACAGTATTGTTTCCATTACACATCCATTCAATTGAATCCTATTTAGCCATTAAAGCAACAAAGGATGAGACAGTATCACCTATAAAATATTCTTGCCAAAAATGCTTAACCTGAATTTTATCAATTTTATAGGAAACACACCCTTTTGGCTCTCAAAGCAGCACCACGGTGGTCGGCAAGAACAAGAGCCTTATGCAAGGCAGCAAAAAGGGAGCCAAGAAGAAAGTGGTTGATCTGTTTTCTAAAAAAGATTGGTAGGATGTAAAACCACTAGCTATGAGAACTATAGGAAAAACACTAGTCACAAGAACTCAAGAAACCAATGTTGACCTGATGACCTCAAGGGTCATGTTTTCGAAATGAGCCTTGTTGATCTGCAGAATGATAAAGTTGCATTTAGAAAATTCGAGATAATGACTGAGGATGTTCAGGTAAAAAAACTGCATGACTAACTTCCGTGGCATGGATCTTACTTATGAAAAATGTACTCTATGGTCAAAAAAAAAAAACAGTAGACCATGATTGAAGTTCATGTTGATGTCAAGGCTAGTGATGGTTATTTACCTCATCTGTTCTGTGTCGGCTTTACTAAAAGTCTAAACAGAGTCAGAAGGCCTCTTTGCTAAGCACCAGCAGACTTACTAAAAGAAACCTAAAAATTTTCAAGACGTTGCTTAATGTTTCTTTTGTGATGAAGAATGCACTCAAGCAACTACAGAGTATGAGTTTGCTATGAACTGACTTTCTGTCATGATCTGAAAATTGCAGTCTTGAATAAATCCCTGACATCAGCTTACTATATTTTTTTAAATTCTTCTCTTTTCCAAAAACATTAGAAAACGTAGATTCCAAATAAATACGGTATTTTTAAAAGTTAGAGGGACGGGGGCTTCCCTGGTGGCGCAGTGGTTGAGAGTCCGCCTGCCGATGCAGGGGACACGGGTTCGTGCCCCGGGCCGGGAGGATCCCACATGCCGCGGAGCGGCTGGTCCCGTGAGCCATGGCCGTTGAGCCTGCGCGTCCGGAGCCTGTGCTCCGCAACGCGAGAGGCCAAAGCAGTGAGAGGCCCGCGTACCGCAAAAAAAAAAAAAAGTTAGAGGGACGGAAAGAACAGTTATTTTGACATTTTAGCTTCCTTTTTAATCAAACAGAAGAGATTCTAACTTTGCAAGGAAGGACTAGCACTCCACACCTTAAGCTGCCTTTATTTATTTCTTGTTTTTGCAGTACGCATTCGAGAATAGGAAAAGCCACTTCCAAGTTCTTCATGGTTATGTAACAGTTATTAATCTGTTTTTTCCCCAAAATACTGGTTTAAAAGATTTTGTCCAGCTATTTAATAAGGAGCAACACTGAAGTAAAGAAAACAACAGTGGGTGTTTTCCTTTTTAAGACTATATAAGCCCATTTGCTAGTCACTCCACTAAACTTTCTTCCTTGAAAACACTTCCCTTCCTTGAAAACCCCTAGAACAGGGACTGTTCTTTCTAAGTTATAGTCAAATGCACTGTCAATATAATCATGAATTCTTGCTGAGTTTACAGAATATGTCAATATGCCATCCTGCAGGCAGCAGAAAACCAACTTAATGGGGAAACTGATGAGTCACGCCGTTACATTCTGTTTTTGCTTCAAGTACGTTTGAGAAACTAGTTCACCTCGCCATGAAATCGTGTTTTTATATGAATAATAAAGTTCATATTAAGCAATTCTTCAGCTACTCCAAAAGTACAGTAGAATGTTGATAGATTACTGACTGCATTTTAAATCCATCTTTCCATTGAATAAGAGCAAAAGAAACCAAAGTTTCTGCAAAGCCTTCAGGACAAAACTTCAAGAACAGTCAAGTGCTTCAGAAATGATTATTATAATCAGAATACTCTTTTGTACTTAGAACACTAGAATATTTTTCCCTCTATAGCACGAAAACTAAACCAGAGCTAAATGGTGAAAAAATGAACAGACTTTGGAAGGAATTGTGAGAATATTTCACTTAACTATAGAATCAAGAACAGTTTAAAATATTTTTAAATACCATTTGCTAATTCTTTATACTATGGTTGTATTACCCCCTGCCTTCAAAAGTTCCCTACCATGCCAGTGAGGATGCCAAGAGATCAGCACTTCTATTCACTTTCTAATGTGCAATTTGTATGCATTATGGGCTGTAGAAATGTTTACAATATTTGAATCACCAATTCCACTTATAGGTAATTACCAGTGATCCACACAAAGACTTATATATCAGATTATTCACTGTGAAGTTATTTATAAAAGCATTAAAATAATTAAAAGGCACAAAAAGAGAGAAATTGTTAATGGGGAAAGGGAAGGAGCAAGGGGCAACATAGGGGTAGGGGAGTAAGCAGTACAAATTATTAGGTATAAAATAAGCTACAAGGATATATTATACAACACAGGGAATATAGCCAATATTTTATAACAACTATAAATGGACTATAACCTTTAGAAATCACTATTTTGTATACCTGTAACCTACGTAATATTGTACAGCAACTATACTTCAATAAAAAAAATTTTTTTAAGCTATGTGAATGCTTTTAGGTAGGTCTTACACTCCAATTTGATGATAGGATACCCTAGTTTAATGAAAACATTTATCAACCCACAAAACAATTTGCTCTTAGACATATTTTTTATCTAAACAGAAAAAAAATGTTCCATGACCATAAACAGTTAAAACACGATATATTATATTCCCCATTTTGGAGATTCACAATACACAAATCCTACAGTAAATAAATCTGCTTATATTTGTTTAACCCCATGCATCTCTAATTTGTCTTGAAACTTCCTTTCTCAGAACGTTTGTTAACAAGAAAAGGAAATGGTGTTCTGAGGAACACAGCTGGACACATTGCAATAAACAAAAGACAAGACAACTGAGTGCATGGATCACTGGTAGAAAGACAATTCCAAAGGTACTCATAAATAGATTAATGGCAACCAAAGGGAAAGACTACTAGAAAGCCACTTGGTTCTGTCCTGAGCTCTCTTAAGCTCAGGCATTTCATCACAGAATCCGAAGAAAACAATGTTGGTCGGTTCATCAAATTTCCAAATCATATGAAGCCAAGATGAGTTGGAAATGTATTGAAAGAATCATGATCCTAACAAATTCTGACAAGGCTGAATTTGGATTCTATAAAAATAGATGAGAATTTAGTGAATAAATATAATATAAAGGCTTGATTTGCCTCCCCCTCCCCCCAAAAAAAACCAAAACTATAAAATTAAGAGTGAGAAAGACAGGATGTAACAGCAGCATAAATGAAAAATAATTAGGGGTTTTCACCAATGCTAAGTTCAGTGACAGTTAATAGAATTATGGAACCAGCAAGAAAATTACTGTAATATTAGGCTGCATTAATCAGCAGTAATAGTATCCAGAACTAGGGAAGTTTTCTTCTCTCTCCCTCCGGTATATATGCCCGCCAGGCCATCTGGAGTTTTATTCAAATCAATGTGCAACACTTTAAGAAAGAAGTAGACAACCCGAAATGCCTGAATGAGTCAAGGGCATTTATTCCAAAAATAAAAACCTCAATAAGAAATACAATAGGCGATTTCAAATATTTGAAGAGTTGTCATAGGACAGAGGTATTTGATTTATTTTTTATGATGCAGGGTGGGGATGGTGTACAGAATCAAATGAATGCCCACAAGAAGATGAATTTTAACCTAACAAACAGAAGAAACTTTTTAATAAACCAGTCTAAAGATTGAATGGTCTATTCAAGAGACAATCATAAGTTAATGACCATTTAACCAGAATGTCACGGAGGGAATTCAAGTACCAGGTGCAAATGTAAGTCGGGATAACCCTTAAAGACCCTCCCAGCATTGAGATTCTAAAATACTATCAGAGACAGCATTACCACTTGGAGATATTACCAAGAACCACGAAGTACACTCTATATGGAATCAAGGACACCAGTGCCAACGGGTACCAGAAGCTGACTCAGGAGATCCAGTTGTCATTTTGCAGGATTTTGAAAACCCATCGTTAAACAGTCATTGTTAAAAGTTAAATTATATAAACTTACAATGAAGTAAATTATATTAAAAACAAAGCTAATAAACACCCAAACTTATCACTTTCTAATGCCACTTTGTTAACTTGCAATTGAGAGAATTCAATTCTGACTCTGGTAGGATAGTCACACCTTGGAAATCTACAAATGCTACAAATCGGGGCTTTTTTTTTTGAGAGCAGTTGTTAAATATTTATCATCAGCACATCACATCAGTAGTACCTTTCATCAACAACTATTTATTAAGCTCCCACACATACAGCTTTAGGCTGTGTGAAATAGAAGTACAAATCAAAGCAATCTTCCTCAGGAAACAGGAAAACCAGAACTAGGAAGCAATATCTGAACTTTCAAAAGTGATCTGCCTTTTTATTGAATACACTGTGGTACATTTATACAACAGATTACTCTACAGCCTTTAGAAAGAATGATGTAAATCAATTTGTGTTGGGAAGATACACAACAAACTAATAACAGTAGACTCCTCTAGCGAGGAGTGTACCATTTTTAATACAAATGTTTGCTTTTTTGTCATATGCATGTATTATTTTAATAATAATAACAACAATGCTGTAATCAAACACAAAGAAAGAGGTCGACCTTGGGCAATACTTTGACCACCAGGTAAAAAGAGAGAAGCAGCCACAGGGAGAAAAGAGAAGTGGCCTTGACAAAAGCAGTAGAAGCAGAGATAAAATTCTTAAGCTCAGAGGACACTGCACTGGACGCCTCCTGCTGAGGGGATGATAATACGTCCTGACTGTCCTGACCATCTCCCATCTCCTATTCTTCTAGGACAGCGGTCCCCAACCTTTTCGGCACCAGGGACCAGTTTCATGGAAAACAATTTTTCCATGGATCGGGGGGCGGGGGGCTGGGGGAATGGTTTTGGAATGGTTCAAGTGCATTACATTTATTGTGCACTTTATTTCTATTATTATTACATTGTAATATATAATAAAATAATTATACAACTCACCATAATGCAGAATCAGTGGGACCCCTGAGCTTGTTTTCACTTGCCAGTTACTGACAGGGTTTTGATATGAGTCTGCCAGCAATTGATTTATTATGGTCTCTGTGCAGTCAAACCTCTCTGCTAATGATAATCTATATTTGCAGCCGCTCCCCCGCACTAGCATCACCACCTCAGCTCCACCTCAGATCATCAGGCATTAGATTCTCACAAGGATTATGCAACCTAGATCCCTCGTATTGGCAATTCACAGTAGGGTTCCTGTTCCTATGAGAATCTAATGCCTGCTTATCTGACAGGAGGTGGAGCTCAGATGGTAATGCGAGCGATGGGGAGCGGCGATGGGGAACGGCTGTAAACACAGGTGAAGCTTCACTCACTCACCGGCTGCTCCCCTCCTGCTGTGCGGCCCAGTTCCTAACAGGCCACGGACGGGTACCAGTCCATGGCCCAGGGGTTGGGGACCCCTGTTCTAGAGGAGCCAGCTGCAGAGTTGATATTGCTGCCTTCCTTACTCACTGGGTATCCTGAAATCGCTAGCAGTGATTTCGACCCCTGGGGGACATCTGGTAATGGTGAGACACTGTTTCATTATGGAAATTGAATGCAACTGGTATCGAGTCAGGAGAGGCCAGGGATGCTGCTAAACATTCTACAATGCACAGGACCACCCCCCACAACAAAGAATTATCCAGTCCAAGATGTCAGCGGGAACAAAGCTGAGAAGCCCTGCACCACTGTTACGTAAGGCCACCTGAATGGACCTCTGTTCTTGAAAAGCCAAGAGAGGCTGGCCAAGACCCAGAGATGCTCTCCTCACTAGAAAACATGGCCATAGAATCTGAACTGACATTTAAGAAACCCTGCAAGTCTCCTTAAAGATAACTGCCACGGAAAGTACACTGGAGAGGGGTTAAAAATGTTACACTTGACCTAACAACTCACAGAGATCATTTATATTCAGAAACTATGTATTAAGTTATATATATAAATATATATTAATAATAATATATAATAAATGTATATTAAATTATATATTAAATTATAATATATAATTTATATTCAGAAAAACCATCTAATTGGTATGTCACCATCATTTCTGTAAAGTATCACAGTACTCATTAGAGAACTTTTCCATTTTCTAGAAAAGTCTTTTAGAAATTCAAATATCAACTCCTCTAACAACATGTTGCTATTTTTGAAATTATGAAAAGTAAATGAAGTGGAATTATGAGTTCAAATACCAATTATCATTATAGTTTTAAATCCATTAAAATTGGATACAGTTGGCTACAGGCTATACTTTTGTAGCTTTTACTTCTCTTGTAGTCCAGTCTACATATCTGACACCATTGTTCCTTCATAAGAGCTTAGCAGCCTACTTATTTCTTTAAATAGTAAAGCATATGGCACTGGGTCTCATTCATAGTTAATTGCCATATTTTATTAATTGAATTAAAAATTGTTTAAAGACTACTATACACATGACCCCTTCACCTTTGCCAGAGTTGGAGTGAGGTAATACCAGAGGTCAGTTACTACCCACAATATAGAAATTTGACATACTAATATCCAAAATATTTAACATTTATAATCAACTCTCTCCTCCATCTAGTAATATGGGACTACCAGAACATAAGCTGCTTCTGACGAAGTTAAATGTTTCCCTACCAAAAAAACCACCACTCACCGTGTACTTTCAATGTATCGGCCCTCACCCAGCCCCTATCCTAACATACTTTCTTCCTAGAATGTATACACAGTGCCATTATCTAGCTTCAGCCATTCTTCTGCCAAAATTCCAGTGGGTTCAGCCAAAAGGCGGCAGCAACTGAAACAGGTAGGAACAAAGAAGAGCATCGATACACCTGGGCAGCTGAGGGCTGAGCTGGTTGGGATGCTGGTAAGTGAACAGTGTGGGCAGGTAGTGGCAGAAGGGGAGGGAGATCAAACAAGGCAGGGACAACAGGAGAGGTGACTGGCCAAGAACGGGAAATGAATCTTAGAGTATGGACTAAAGACAAGTTGTCTGAAGTAGCAACACATGAATGAATACGAAGGGAATTGGATGGAGTGTCCAACGGAAAGCCAAACTAGTAGGTAACTGAAGTCAAAGCAGGATGCCCAAAATAGCAGCACAGAATCCCAGAGGCAACCACATGCTCACACCAGGCAAATACGGCCTATGTAAATGTAATTGCCTGGGCATAGTGTACCAAAACGCAAGAGCAAGGTCAGCAATTCCTTCTTTTACATGAGTGAAACTACTCACAGATACCCAAATACAGGAAGCTGAGTCTTCCAAAGTGGTCTCTACCTTAAACAAATTTTCAGTGTTACCATTTTAAAGACTACTTACTTACATCACGCCAGTAATATAGGCATAGCGATCAGCACTCCCCCCCCCCATGGGTCTAGTACATAAAGCCTAACTGAAAGGAACTGTCCTTTAAATAATTTTAGCAACAATAAGAAAATTGAGTACCACAAGATACGAACACGGATAAAGACAAAAAATAAATAACCATTACTACACTAAAGAGAAAAAAAAAATTCTTACCTAAAGAATTTTTTCCTGTAAAGCTGCTTTAGTGTAATGTAGGGGGGAAATATGCACTCCAGCAGAAAACTATGCATTGTCTGGAGCACACCCTTCCTACTTATGTCATTCTGATTCTTTGGGAGCTATTTTAAAACTCTGTAAGTTGTAGATAACTAATAACAAAGCCAAATAAATCTTGTCTATAGACATGCAAATTCTTTCTGGCTGAGTGCAATTGACTTGCCTCCCTCACTGTGGCAAAGTCCAGTTTTGCCTCCATTTAGACATCAATTTCAATATTCTACAACTATAAATGTGTCTATCTTTAAATTCTCCTTTGAACTGGTTATCACATCTCACCACCTACTTCTTTAATGATTTAAGTGAAGTCATTAACCCGTTCATTTTCTATCTGTAGGAAAGTCATGGTTTTACCTTTTTTGAAAATTTTTTAACAGTAGTTTTGGAGAAACAATTAGTTACTTTTTGAAATTTGGGAGAAATATTGATATTTACCACTGATGTTTTCTCAGTTATACTGCTGGATTTAATCACAAGTATAGCTATTGCCCAGGAAAAGCCTAGAGGTTTGGGGACCTAAGGGTGACAAAGTCCCTGAATGGTCAAATTAGAGGTGGACCGTAGGCCAGGCAGAGTGTCATCCATTGAGTGGAGACAAAAATAGAGTTTATGTTCATGCTAGAGAAGGGGAGGAAGAGAGGGTGGAAAGGAGAGAGGCCTGACTAGAATGGGAGTTCTCATTCAAGAGTATTGAAGACCCTCTATTTTTGTCGTCTCATAGGTAGTACATGGCTACATCCCAAAGACAACCTTGTCCACTCTGTTTGCCAACAACAGCTCACTTTAGGACAATGCTTGTTCATCTCTGTCTCTGGGTGTGTTTGTTGTGTTCATTCTTGGTTTTCAGAAGTTCAATGAACATTATTAATCTCATCACATCCTATAACTATAAAGCCATGTGAATGTTCAAAATGCTAGTGGTATATGACTACAGTTAAACAAAAATGGAGACTAAAAAATTGAAAATGAGGAGAAAAATGATGTATGATATACATATCTAGGGGATAAATGTGACCGATTACAAAATTCCTCTATCTGGGATTTCTTCTTGAGGATTGGGGCTGGAAGCAAGGGTTTTCTACTCAAACAGATGAAGGCTTAAAAGAATAAAATACATTCTGAATCTAATGTGTCATAGGGTCACACACAGAAAACAGAAAGTATACCTCAGACCTCTCAATTCAAGGATACTTTTGGCCATAAAAATAAGTTAACTTTCTTTTTAACATTCCAAAAATGGTAACATAAAGTTTACCACCAACACATAGCATTCCTCATACAGAACTTGATTGCAGAACCAAAGTAATATTCAGGAGACTATCAGAAGTAGCTGAAATCTAAAGCATTAAATAACTATGCAGGGAAGGAAACTATACAGAAGAACATAAAGGCCCTGGTTTCTTTACGGATGTAGTTTCTCAATGCTAGAGCTTTTCTTTTATTAAAAACTTCCAGATGCATAACATGTAAAGCAGTACTAAGCCACGCTGTCAGGCTTGCTGCTTAAACTCCTGGGAAGTTGTCAGTATAACCGTAGGGTTTTGACAGTAAATTTAGGGAATACAGTTTGTTCGGTTAGACCTCTTTTTTGCAGCTCACAATAGCTTTGGCTGGTATACTTGGTCTTTCCAGCCGTTAGTACTTGGTCAGTCTACCTTTGCTGCTTTACTAATAATTGTCTTCTCTCAAAAGGCAAAGTAACTTAAAAAAGAAAAGTCATTTTTCTCTTCCAAAATTCCTGGAAGTCCATAGTTTAAGGCTGTGGGACTTCCCTGGTGGCACAGTGGTTAAGAATCCGCCTGCCAATGCAGGGGACACAGGTTCGAACCCTGGTCCAGGAAGATCCCACTTAACACGAAGCAACTAAGTCCGTGCGCCAAAACTACTGAGACTGGGCTCTTGATCCCGCGAGCCACAACTACGGAAGCCTGTGAGCCACAACTACTGAAGCTCACGCCTAGAGCCCGTGCTCCGCAACGAGAGAAGCCACCGCAATGAGAAGCCTGTGCACTGCAACGAAGAGTAGTCCCTGCTCACCGCAACTAGAGAACACCTGCGAGCAGTAATGTAGACCCAACGCAGCCAAAAATTAATTAATTAAAAAAAAAAAGACTGTGTATTAAGGAGAAAATAAACTGCTCACCAAAACTTAATAACTTGTACAGTTGTCATTCTACTATCTGCCCAATAAGACAATCAAGGTGTTGCACTTGACCAAACTACTGTCCACAGCTAGCTACTCATACAGTAAACAGCATTGCTGATGACACTGGACATTCACCTCAATGGGAGGAAGAGTTTTGTCTTTCAAACTTCTTTTTGCAGTACTTGTTACAGAATGGTTGTGCCCAGATCTACACTTTTTTTCTGAAATATACTACATATATCCCTTCAGTATTGGCTAAAATGTTAATTCCTGAAGATTTTTCCTATTATTATTTAAACACAGATGCACAATTCATATAATCACATTGTACTGTCAATTTAAATTTTAATACATAAACATCATCAGTTTAACACAAATAAGAATCAAATCAATAAGTCTCAAAGATCTTAGAAGTATCTTTAATAACAACTTTCTCACAATATAAATTTTCTATAAATAATATAATTTGGGAATAGTTACTTTATGTACACTACTTTGCAAACCAAGTATTCACTATTAGTTGAAAAAAATCAATTGCTTTAAATAAATATAGAGAAGAGGCAATAGATTGCTGTAACTTGGTGAGAAAGCCCCATATTAATATCCATAATTAAAGAATAAGCAAAAATACAAAGGAAGAAATGTGCAAAAAACACACACAAAAAACTGTCATAAAAAACAAGAACAATGTAATGACTTGAAAGCTTAAAAAAATAAGTGACTTGAAGACAAGGGGTGAGGTGAGATGCTGATTTCCTGATGCACAGTCCCACGCTCAATTACACAATGCACTTTTCTAGCTTTCCAGCACTACCTCTATTATTACATCTCCTTTGCTATACTACTAAAACCCGTTAAAGAACGGTATTATATTAACAGTCATTTCTGGATTCTATTCATTTTAATAAGTAATCTTGCTTCCATCATTCCTTGTAATGTTTGTAGTTACAGAATTTGGAGATGAGTTATGTGTTGACAAACATATGGTATCCCTAGACAGAGGAGCTGGGATCACAGTGGAGATTGGACTTCCATTTCAATCTTCCAATGGGAGATTGGATCTCCCATTTTCTAACGGTATCCAATGGATTCCTAAGGCTCTTTGGAGATCCTCAGGGGCCATCAGGCAGGGAGTGGGGTGGGCAACGGAAAGAAAAACCATATAGGGTTTTGGCCTCTGTCCCCTCTGACCTCCAAGGTCAATCATTGTGTGTGTAGCTGACATTGTATCCAATTTCATATACTGGATTTCCTCCTAAGATATTTTCTAAAGGTTCAGCCTCCTTGAGAAATGCTAGAAAACACCTGAACCACTTGAACTCTCAGGTTTGTATTATTTTTAATATGTTTTGGCTCACAAAGACCTCAGGGAAAATGTTAAAAGGCATGGGGATAAGGATATTAGTGTATGTAAAGAGATAAGCCACAATAAAAGTTCTCAACCAAATCAAGTTGACAGATCTTCATTATAATCATTACGAATTTTTATAGCTAACTTTCTGTAGAGAACTCTACAATAAGCCCTAGAGGTACACAGATACAAACCAGAACCCCAGCCATGGAGCTCATAAATGAGATTGGTAGAAATGGAATCACAACCCACTCCCTCAGGAAGTGGAAGGCAATTACCCTGTGAGACCACTTAGCAGTTAGCATCAGGGTCTGCCCACAGGGACACCTGGTCCTTGACACACTTAACTCACTTGACCCCCAACCAGGTTAATAACCATCCTCAGAAAGGCAGCTATTTAAGGTGCCTGTGTTCATTCGAACTTCCTCTGCTCTGACCTTGAGCCCTATTTTTTTAGTAGAAAAACGACTTTTAGTATTCCAAAGTTCACTGGCAAAGCCCTAGAATTTGACAGCAATTCTAGCATGACTTTAAAGTCAAATGGTTGATTTTTATGCATGGTTCATGGAAATATTTTATCTTATGATCATATCATGTACGTTTTTAAAATGCCAGCAGGAGTTTGGATCCCCTGGGACAGAAATTGGAGTTTCACAATTCCTAGAAGCGTAATACAAACAACTTACCTTTAATAACTGTCAGAATTGACCTAAGATACAGGAATATTGGGAAAGAACTGTGCCAATTTTCCAGGCATATTTAATTCTAGCATCTCAAGGATCAAAAGTAATACTACCATTCTGGCCCTGTAATAGACTGGACGGAGAGACTCCTATGAGATTTCTCCCTGCAATTAGCTGCTACGAGAGCAAAAGGGGGTGCTGGGGGCAGAGCTATAATGGAGAATTGCTCCGACTCTCTAACAATTGTCCAGATTTACATTATAACAGGAACTCTAAAGTACCAAGCTTGATAAATGTGATGGTAAAGAGATATGATTCCAAGAGATTACAAGATAAGGGTGGCTTTTTCCTCCCCCTTTTCACTCTCCGTTACATGTGAACTCTTTGATAAAAAAAAAAAAGGAAAGTAGGTTTTACCTTTGACACGACCAGGCCTACTTCTAGTTAGACATATTCTGACTCTTGATATTACCATAATGCACAAGCTAGCGCTGCCTACGATTCATCCAATTTACTCAGCCACTTAGCCTAAACATGAAAACTGTATTTAAATATGTGCTGACTACATGTAAAATATAAGAATAAAAACTCTGTGTACATAATTCAGAAGGCTAGAGCTCCTAAAATCTAAATTATGAATATACAAATAAACAGACAGTTTTTGGCATTCCTGGCAAATCAGACGAAGTGATCAGACTAAGGGACACAGTAGGAGAAAAATAAAGAACGCATCCCAACTATCACATTATGTGGTGACTGAAGTTGAAATGCAGACTCCAGATGAAGTGACGTCAAAATCACGATAGTGATTCCAAATGATTCTTGATTCTGAGAAATTACAAAATATAAGCACAAAATCTCCAACTGGTAAATTCAATTACATTTAGTTCATTTATTCTAGCTATTGGAATACGAGTCTCAAGTTCATATATGTGAATTTATCTACTAAACAACTGAACGTTTTGACTAATACAAATGTGAAATTGACTAGGTTATTCTAAATATCTTAAAGCTGATAGGACAGTCTAGTCTTCAAATATAGATGGAAGAAATTACTTGCTCCTTCCATTAAACTTTTCCATAGCAAACAGAAGTCTGCTAGGAATTTAAGTGAGAAGGAGCTGACAGAACAGAGGAAGTCCCACTATTCAGCTCAGTTCTCCCTCCTTGTGGTCACGAAAGGAAGGTGCCTGCCATCTGGTGGCATTTCTTCAAGGAATCCTATCATCTAAAGGGCATAGAATATTCCGGTGAAGGAATATATGATACCGATGAAAAGTGCTCAGTTTTCATTTGTAAGTGGTTTCCACTTACTTCTGCTTCCCACTCTTCTGCATCTCTTCCTTTTTAAAAGTTGACCATAAAACATTTTTTAATTGCAACGTCGCTAAACACATCCCAAATGAAACTAACTACGCATGTCTAAGAATTCAGTATGCAGGTGTGCCACAGTCATTTTTAACACAAATTCTAAAAAAATAAGTGTTAAATATCATGGTGCATTAAACCACTGTGTGGAACTTCACCCATATTGGCCAACAGGGAGGGTGGGGATGCTTCTGTGTTTAGCAGTCACATACTGGGCTATTGCCTGCAGCCCAGACTGACACATACATTGTTTTCCCATTCTCAGCTTCCAACAAACCACCAAGTAGCATCTATAATGTGGAAGGATGGAATAAAAACACTTTTTCATAATAGGTTTTGGATGGTTTCCACTCAGGATAACATAGATTGATGTCATTTTGATGAGTGTCTAGTGAGGTTCCCCCCGCAGCAGACAATGCCTCCCTGAACTGTAAAACGGTCCAGATTCTGACACGTTTCCCCACCAGCTCTCCATTCACCTAATCTTGTCGATGAGAGGATGCCCTCCTCCTTCATTCCTAGACCTAATCTTGACATTCAAATACTGTTTTTTAAAACACTACGTAGTTGACTTTACATAGTTACAAACCAATCAGAAGCACTACAGGTTATTAAGATCCTGAGAGGTTATTTGTACCTACACATTCTTCAACTGAGCTAGAAAGAACTAACACTTATGCAGAATGCATATCCTTCTCTTAAATAATTCCCGGCTCATGGAAAAACAGAATTACTAAAGTAAGAAAGAGAAAAGAATATTTGAAGGATTTGCTTCTTAATGACTTTTAGACAAGAGAAACAGAGGAGAAGCTACTAAGAAACAAGAACACCGCTTCAAGAGGCAATTTGACCTCGGTCCTTCAGGTGACCGAGGCATTTTGCCAGCTGTCACTACTGACCAACTAAAAATGTTACACCCAAACTGCTGTACTCATTAGGACTGAAACCATTTAACATGAAGACTTTAAGGCACTCAGATGTCACATTGTATTGTTTGGCCTTAGGAGAGGAAGGGAATGCCTGTTATTTATGGCATTTTAACATTTATGGCATTTTAATTTGCTTTCTTTCTACAAATCCATTTCTGACTATTCTTTACCTTACATAATTGAAAATCTATACGTTATTATGTCCTTCCATTCATCTTGAAGCTGGTTAAGAAAAATGTACAGCATGAGTGAAAAACCATGCTAGCAGGAAATTCAGTTTTATATGATAAAGTAGATTTACGTTAGCAAGGTAATTTAAAGGTCTTCTCATATGATGGGAAAGGGTGCACAACCTTAAAGCTACAGTTAACCTTTATTTCCTCCCCAAATTGAGACGATGCCACAAAAGCAGTCACCAGAGGCTGTATCGTATTTGTGAATCAGAGGTACTTCTACTTGCCTACATTTAATCTTACTTTGTATCCAACCATTTTCATAGACTTGGAGGACGTGGAAGAACCTCGGAAATTATGGAATATATCTTTTTTATTTCTAGATAAACTCTCTGAGTAGATGACTAGACGTGTTACATTATTTCATCATTATCTGTGAACATAGAGGAGCCAGGTCCAGGGGAACTGTTCAGTACCACCAGGCAGGAAGTTTCAACTCTTATTCAGCCCAAATCTCACTGCTTTCAGGAGAAATGTAGACAAACAGATCACCATGCTATCTACCGCAACCTTTTATATATTAAAGCCACTTTCTGTTTCAGTTGGCTATCAGCGTAAACCAGCTATCAGTGCACCTTCATCTGGCCATAAATTCTTGGAAAGCCAAAAGCCAGGTGAGGCTATGCAAACCAGCTTTTTTTCCATTGCTAGAGCTCTTATGTGTAATCAGAAGCCAGATTTTCTCATATTATGATTTTCTCCTACTGTGAATTTCTCTTTCCCACCCCACCCCCAAAGAAAAGAAAAAAAAAATCCATAGTATTAACAGTATGGAAGAAACTTTGGTCATGTGCTCCAAAGCACACTGTACTTTTTCTTGGTTGTACTTGTCATGCCTGTAAATTCATGTCATTTTTAAATGCCTGTCATCCTCATTGAAATGTAAGCGCCATGAGGGCAGATACCAAGTCTGCCTTGTTCATCAGCATTTTTCCTGTATCTATATATTTAGCACACACAGTCTCTTCATACCTGGAGAATTGACAAATGCCCTTCAAAATCACTCTAGTCCAACACTCCTATTTGGAAGATATGAAAACAGAGTCTGTAAGTCATTCTTGGAAGTGATTTCCCCAAGATTGTACAACATGTTAATGGCAAAGCCAGGGTTAGAACTCCGGATTCTTCTTTTTTTTTTTTTTTGCTATATTTTTATCAAAATTTTATTTGGTATGAGAGAAAATCAATATACCTCATTCAAAAATAAGATTTAAGAATAGCCTAAATATACTCTTTAGGACTCCCCCAAATTTCTCTCATTTGTCAGACATAATATCTTCAGAATTTTTTGTTGAACTAATTTACAGATCTATATTCCATGACCCCAATGACACTAAAGCAACCCCTTGATCAGGAAACGTTCTTTATCTGAATATAGCAGGGTCTATCATTAAAGCAGTCCTACTGGCAGATCCTGATTGCTCCTCCAGAAATGTTGTCATGGAAGAAAGCCCACTATCGGTCATCCAGACTAGAACACTGGATTCTTTATTGCCCACTCACGTTCTCTGTCCATTATGTCCCAGAGGTTCTTTCATCTAACACCCTGGGCAGGCAACACAACTAATGAGTAAGGTACAGAAATCTCTGTGATCGAAACATCTTTTGGTTGGCTGCCTGGTTCCCAGTGTTCTTTATCAGTTGGAACTTAAAACCTTCCCATAAATATGCCTGATTTGTACATACTTTATGTAGGACTCTAAGAACAGAACCCCGAATGGAATTGTACAGCCACAGGAAAGAGCCGATTTATTCTCTCCTATGAAGGTCAAGTTTTACAGAGGCCAAGCCACAGATGACAGCTGAATTTCCATGGTTCAGCTACTGTTAAATCAAATATGCTGCTAAACAGAACTCTAATTTGTACGGTTTTTAAATTTTTATTTCAAGGTTTCTTTAAAGCAAATGTTCAAGAAATAGAGCTTCTCCTGAGCACATGAAAAAAGTAAATGTGAATTTTGGAGAATGATAAAGTGATCTAAAATTGGACTGTGGTGATGGTTGCCCAGCTCCATAATTTTTTTTTAATCTTTAAGTCATACACTTAAATATTATAAAATATATTTCAATAAAGCTGTTAAAAAATAAGTGTGAAAATGAGTCAGATAAAGTGCTTCTTTTTGTAAACATGTGGTACGAAGACTGTAAGTACATTCTTTATCCCCATACTCTTTTAAGCCCAGGTCTACCTACTTCAATCATGGCTTACCTCAAGGTCAAAAGTTTTTCCTATAATTTTGGTAAAAATAATTTAGTAGACTAATATGATATCTTCACTGATATAGCACCAAGAGATACTGACTCATATGATTATCTGCATGAATGATCTACAGATATATTTGTTTAATTAAGCATATGGTGTTCTAGTCCAAAAGCTGCCATTAACTAGCCATGAGGCTTTGAGTAAGTTATACATCTTCAGGCCTCAGTTTTCCCAACTATATCATATGTCCCCATGGACACATTAGAGTCAAGTAACACACAATATATTAAAAAGAATAGTAACTGCTGTCATCTAATGAATGGCCAATAATACACCAGACTTCAGGTAAATTATCAACCTATGAGGAAGGTAGCAAGATTCCAATCCAGAACTGTCCAGCTCCAAAACCTATACTCATTCTCAATTCCTCATTAGACTTTGGGTTTTGATTCTGTCAGATGTGGGCATGAATCCTGACCTTGCCTTTACTATGTTAAGTTAGTCACTTTCTCTGAGTTCAGCTTCTCCATCTGCAAAATGAGATTACTAATACTTAACTCTCGGGGTTGTTGTGAAGATTAAATGAGAGAATGCTTGAAAAACCATTCAATGAAAAACCATTCAATGAAAAACCATTCGGTAACAGTCTTTCTCATGCCTCTCCCACAAAAGTTCCTTCTTGTGCTAAAATAAATAAATAAATAAAAGCTTTCAATTCTATAATTTCTTGTAGCCTACCTGGATAAACTTCACTGGGACTGAATTCTATCAAAAGTGAACATAAACAACACAGCATTAGTCCTTTGCTATCAGTCCTTGGCTCTGTGACGGAGACTGTCAACAAGAGTGTTAACTTCAAGGGGTGGGCATCTGTCCACAGGAACTGAGCTGAGGTCACAGACTTGTCTCACTCTGCCCTATGAACAGATGTCTGGGTAACAACTCTTAGTCACTGTAAACGAAGGTAAAAGCCAAACCAGGTGGGAAGTACTGTATCTACTTTCTAATCCTCTTGGCCAGCCCATTCATTCCCTAAAACAATACCTCACTGACCATAATTCAAAATAGCTGGTTTTCCCCAGGATACTATTTTCAACATAATGCCTTTATTTTGATGATGTCTAATTATTCCACAAGCAGAAGAGAGCGTTTCTGTAACGGCGATTTGTCAGCAAGAAACCTGTTTAATTCTGTGTGTTGGAATATGCACCTTCAAAAGTTTACCTCTCGAGTAACCTGGTGAAAACTGGTGTAATGTGGAGCTCTAGTGGTGGCAAGAAAGTAAAGCAGCCATTAGGGAGAGCCAACAAAAACGCCAAGGAAATCACCATTTATTATTTATTTATTTGTTATCATGGTGAAATCACCATTTATTGTTAAATTAATGTTAAGAAGAAAAATAGTTCAAAATGATCTTCCAAGATAATATAAGGTGAACTCTAAATGTAATGGCTTTCTTCCAGATTACAGATTAGACCTCAACGACCAGCTTACATCAAACATCATGAAGCAGTTAAAATACCCAAAAAAAAACCTCAGTGCTGCGGTTGTCACTTTTCTACTTTTTACCAAGTTCACTAAGAATCCAATTAATTAAATACCAGTTATTTTTCACACAGCTAGCAAGAGTACTGTATACAAAAAACAGTGGATTCTGAGTGGTATGATCAGTGAAGTCCTGTACCAACTGTCTTGGGAATTTAAATAATCCCTACAGGCCGGTGAGGTTGTTATGAGTTAATTCCTGTACTAGAAAAGTGCCTTCTTTGAATTTCTGACTTCTGAGGTCTTTCCCAACTTAAAACAACTAAGAATGAAACCTACAATGTAAAACATTAACTCTTTGTTTTCCTGTTACCTAATGCATATGTCTTCTCAATTGAAAGGGCTTCAGTTTTAAAAAATACAGCTCCATTATGGTCAACAATATAGCAGAACATAAATAGTAAAAATTTTATGATGTTCAATCAGGAGTTGACATTTGAAATTTCTAAACATTGTGCCTGGTTTAGCTGTGTCAAAACAAATTAGCATGAGGCAAAAAAACCTCAGAATGTGAAAAAAATTCAGGAACTAGCCTTTCCATACAGTGTAAGTATCTAAGTATCATGTTCCTAAACATGAAAAACAATGTAAGAGACTCGCTTTTCTATACATGATGATCAAAGAAACTAAAATGTTCATAAATACATTAACACCATTTATCTGAAACAAAAATCTCACGACTCATGGAAGTTTTTCACGACTTCTATCAGTTGAATCCACTAGATATTTTCCAATGGATATATTCCAAGGGCTTCTAAATTTTAGGTCTACAGATGACTGACTACCAAGCCTCAGAGGTCTGTGAAGGAAGATTTAATGATTACCCAGGGGGTTTTATTCATCAATGTCTCTCTTCTTCATCCTTCTACTAATATGCTGTCATTAAATTAATATAGTTCCCTAAAGCCACACAGAAAAATGGTAAAAATATAAGATCCTTTTCTGAGAAGTCACTGAGAATGCAATAGTTTGTAATGAACAGCTCAAGATAAAGAAGTAATTTCCTTTCAGTCCTCATTCCTATAGGATAGGGGAGAGAACCTTTCTGATAGAAAATAAAAGCAGGTAAGGTCTACTAACATAATCGTTTGTCAAACAGAAACCTGTACTAAGGCAACATTAGCCACTAAGGAATTCAAATCTAACGTGTTCTGCAGTCCTTTTCACCATAGATATTAAAATTGAATAAAACTGAAGAATAATTTTCCATCTTTGAATCTAAGAACTTTGTCTTTGGACATCATCTTGCCTGTATTTTCTTTGGTGACTATCTCTACCTTCTTCGCTTTCCCTTAACAGACCTTGGTATGCTGCTTAAAATAATATCTGGGGCTTTATTTGCCATCCTTTTACCCAGACATGTTGATTTTATTAAAGTAAGTTGAGTCTGCATTCTTTCTTTACTATTATTACAGGTAGACTTGACAGACACAGGACCTTTGTTTTAAAATGCTCTGCTATGGAGGAAACTTTGTGAAATAAGTTCCACTTTACCTGCTGGGCAGTTGCACTCTGAAGGTGCTTCTCTTGCGATTCTTATTTTAGCCATATGTTCATAGGATTTCTGTAGGAAAAGAAGAGGTATTAACAATCATCAGTAGTATTGTAGAAAAATGGATTCTTTAGGAACTCTGGCCATATGCCTGATTTACCAGCCTGCATAACTAACGTTTACATATGTACTTGGACTTTAGTCAAAAGGTAACAGTACCCAAGTCCTAAAAAAAGAAAATGACCCTTCACATGGTATCAAGACTGTTGGATTTGTGTAACGTCTCTCTCCATTCTTCAACTACCATCACCCTCTCTCTCAGCTCAGGCATATTCAGTCAGCGCAAAAAACCAGCATTAACATGTTGCAGTTCTAGGTAAGCTAGGGGTTTTAAAGCAACCAGTATTTTACACATAAAGGTCAACTGCTTATCATGTTGTCCTGCCACTACGGCCAAACAGCCTCTCCGTTGGAAGAGCAAGTTCCAGAAAACCCCCTAACTGTAGTTAAAACACCCCTGGTTTTGATAAACATAACACAGATTCCTTTCAACTCTCAACTCCAATGGCTCTGCATTCACAAACACCGATGGCACTGCATCCTTTACAAAAAAATCAAGCTACTATTTTTTTTCTTTTTAAACATTTAATATGAAAACATTCAATGTGTGAAATAATTGATATAAAATCATATGTAGAATTATTTCACTTTTAAGAGTGATTCCCTTTTGCATATTAATAACACCTATGGCCCTAACCTTCTTATACCTTAAAAAGGATATAACAGATGTTATCTCTGCAAGGAATATTCTTCACAACATTGGAAAAGATCCACATGCAACTCCAGAAACTAAAAAGAGCTGAAATGCCACGCTGCCCTTCTGGCCACCCTTCCCCCCTTTAGACCTCCATATATGTTTAGCATGCAAACATTAAGAAGAGTAAGGGAAGATGATAGAGACAGAGAGGGTGATATCAAAGTGTGTGCATATACAAATATATGCTACAGTGAGCAGAGATGGTGGCCTAGCATATATGTGTACACACAGCCATATCACGTCTGCATACAGTAAGGCAGAGGCTGGTCATGTACACAGAATCACGCCTGTGCAAGATGTTATCCACGTGCAAAACACCCCAGCCTTTCACACCTGAGCCAGAAGTCGCTCCACTTTCTCTTGCACCATTGCTTTGAGCTGATCCAGACAATCAGGCAGCAGACGGATGGAAGGGTCTCCTTTGGCGGATTCGAGGGCGGCGATCCTCGCCTGGAGGTCGTTGGTTTTCACCCCCAGGTACAGACAAGATATCACGGCCACTACTGACAGGAGGGCGGCCAGGGCGGCGCACGGGGACACGGTCCGGGCACAACGCTGCCCGGCTGGGCTCCGGTCCTCGGAGTCCGGCTCCCACCCCCCTCCTTTCCCTGCTTGCTTCTTCACCAGCATCGTGGCGGGGTCGGCTGTCTCGGCTTCGCCTCCCACCCTCTACCACCTCCAATAATCGTAAAAGGAAGAAAAAGGACGTTTCCTCCAAAGTTCAGTCCCGGTGGCTGCACAACTAGTTGGCGGAGTCGGAGCCGGGGCGCGGCGATGGATCAGCGCCGAGACCCGCAGACGTGGACCATCCTCCGCTTTCTTCTCCCCTCCCAGCTGCGAGTGAAAAGCACCCTCAGTCCGGGGACTGGTGGCAATAAGCTAAAATCCGGAATGAAACCCACCCGGGTGTCCCTCCTGGCCCCTCAAAGGACGGGGTCTTCCTCTGAGGAGAGCGGCCGCGCGGGGTCCAAGAGACAGCGGCCAAGGCGCTGCGAGGGGCCGCCGCTCGCCCTCGCCGCAGAGCACCGGACCTGTTGCGCCTCTGTTAGTTTGCCTTATTTCTACCTATTCGGTGTCTTTCCTCACGCCGACCTGCTTCCCACCTGGATTCAGTTCCAGGTGAAAGGGCTGAGAGAGACCACGAGAGTGCAGTGCAAAAGGGGTGGCCAAGGGGGAGAGGAGAGAGGAAAACGAAATCCCCAAGGAGAAAATGCGAGTCGCGAGGCCGAAGTCGCGGCTGCCCGAAGTATCTCCGCAGCCTCGCATTTGCGAGCCTTAAATACCCTTCGGGATGCTCGTGTGTGAGTGTGTGTGTGAGCGTGTAAGTGCGCGCGCGCTCCGACAGCGGCGTCCCTCCCCCGACCCCCTCCCGGCGCGGGGCCTCCAGCCCGCGGCTTCTACTGCAGTGCGCCCCCTTCCCAAGCCCGGGCAGAAGCCCGCCTCATTAGCATAATGTATTCACCTTCGCCCAGCCCGCGGGCGGGGCCGGGGAGAACCCCCGAGGGGCGGGCGGGGAGCTCGGTTGGGAGCTGAGCCCCCATAATATATGCAAATAGATGGAGCGGCCACTGCGATTGGAGAGGAGCTTGGCGACCCCTCCCCCCTCTACGGAGTTACTTCAGCTTCCCCTAAGGCCACTTCTCCCGCCTAGGCCGGGGGCCGAAGAGAGGTCTGCTGCGGGGGGAAGGCGGCAACTCTGGCTTTTTCTGACTCGGCTCCGCGCCCCTTCTTTATCCCAGTTAAATATGGAGAAATGGCCTCCAGCAGGAAAGAGGGGAAGCAGAAAGCTCTAGCGCTCTAGGTCTTCCCTCTAAATCAGCGGCGGGAGCTCTAGCGCTCCCGTTCTGGTGCAGCCTTCTTCCCTCCTCCCTCACCTTCCCACATGCCCAGAGGACAAGTGTCTGGCTGACGCCTGAAGTATTAATACATTTCCCCACTTCACTTATCTTCCCACGGCCGCGCTGCGGTCTCCGACTAGGGGAAGTTTTCTCTCCCCTCCCCCAGTATCCTTCTGTCTTGACGGGGCTGTGACTCCTTCCTGCCCTGTGTTCCTAGTCCGTACGCGGGTGCTAATGCATTTTCCTGATTCCCTGTTTTGTGGGATTGAAGAAGGGAGTGTTAAGGTACACACATTTCTCAGGATTTCGGAAAGAACTGAAGAATGATGTCAGTTTTTCCTCTTACCTGACTCTCCTCATGCTGCTCCCTCTGGATCAAATTACAAGTTCTCTAAGGGGATTTTTGAAAGTAGGTAACAAGTAGCATTCTACCTCTAATTGACTTTGAAGAAAAAAAAAAAATCCCGCTTCTTACTCCAAAAAGCTCCTCCTTATCTCCTTCTCCTCATGAGAAATATCGTATATTTTTCACTTCCTTCTTAATCAAGTTAACCTCAGGTTGCTGCTCATTACTGTAAACCAACAAAATACTACACTAAACTGATCTTTCATAAATGCAAACGGGTATTGCTAGGTATGAAGCAGGGTAAAGATGTTTGAACAACGTTGTTGATGGAGGATACAAGCTTGAAAACATTAGGGGATGAAACAGACACAAATCAGAGGAAAACGGTGAATTTTGCTATAAAATCAGAAGCCTAATTCCGTACACTTGTATTACACGGTAGTTCTCAAAGAGGGGCCCCCGACCGGCAAGATCCATATCTTCTGAGAATTTATGCAAAATTCAGATTCTAGGACCCCACCCAACATCTACTGACTCAGAAACTACTACTATTACTAATGAATCAGAAACACAGCAATCTGTATTTTAACACATCCGCCTAATGATTTTGAGGCACACTAAAGTTTGAGACCACTGGAGTTAACACTTTACAAAATATTTTCAAATACACTTTTTCATTTGAACCTCATAATCCTGCGATGCAAGTAAGGAAATACTGGCCCCATCTTATATGTAAAGAAACAATTTTCAAGTCACATTTAATTGTGATTAAATGTGTTTCCAATAATAGCACCCAAGGTGTGGGTACAAATTTTTTAACATGTCAACTCTTTCAGATTTTTCAATTACCTCGCTAACCATTTCTTAGTCTTCTTTGCAGGCTTTTCCTCTGCCTATCCTCTAGATGTTGGTGTTCCTCGGGACTCTATCTTAACGCCATTTTCTCTTCCGGGGCCCCCAACCCCCACCGGGATCTAACGCCTGACGATCTGAGGTGGAGCTGATGTAATAATAATAGAAATAAAGTGCACAATAAATGTAATGAGCTTGAATCATCCCGAAACCATCCCTACCCCCGCCCACCCGCCACCCACCCCACCCCCCCCGGTCTGTGGAAAAATTGTCTTCCAGGAAACCAGTCCCTGGTGCCAAAAAGGTTGGGGACCACTGCTGTACACTATCTCCAGTACCGCTGTCAGTTACTGTCCTTATACTGGTGAGTCATAAACCCATATTACAAGCCCAAACCTCTCTCCTGAACCATATTTCCACTTGGATGTCCTGTAAGCCATTCCAACTTGACCGGCATCTTACCTCCAAATTCTATTCTTCCTTGTTTATTTTCCATTTCAGTAAATGGAGCCACTGTTAATCCAGCATCCCCAAGCCAAAATACCGAGTAAACAACCTTTGACTTCTCCTGTATCCTCCCCTCCCCATCTACCTAAATTCCTTCAGTACTTTATATTGTCCTGAGGGTGGAAATGATGTCTTACAAGTCACCACCTGGTGTCTGTCATCTCACCTACCTCTTCGCTCATCTTTCCCCTTACACTCTCCGTGCCAGTTTCTCTAATGAAAGTAGAGAGACAAAGAGTATGAAGAACTTTTCTTTGCAGCAAGGCATCATTCTCTTAAAATTTCAATAGAAAGGCCACTTTCTGTGCTGACTGATGCTGACAGTGGGTCACACGTTTAATTTGGATGATGCAATGTTCTTATATCATACTTTGTGGAAATTGGCCATGAGAAGGTACATTAACAACTCTTGCAGGCTCTCAGAACTGCCAAATCTTAGTGGAAAGATAGAGTTCGAATTTTATGGATTTGGGATCTTTGTCCAGAGGATAAGTTTTACTTTCTTAGGTGGGCACAATACCCCAGAAATGTACCAGTCATTAGCGCTAGGATTTCAAACCTGGTAGATTCTCTGCATCAAGCACAGAGAATGTGTGGATCAAGAAAGCTCTGGGCATTTGAACCCATGTTGTTCTGTAGATTCATCAGAGCACAGTTGTTTTGGTTCCCATGTGGAGAAGGATTCAAAAAAGTAAAAATAGCACGAAAAATGGTAGAGTCTAGCTGACTCCAGTTTATCAATTGGATGATATCAATAGGAGTAAAAGGCAGGCAGCTGGTTGTAGAACAGGTATGTGACTGGAAGAATAATGGACTCCCAAAGATGTCCATATCCTAATCCCCAAAACCTCTAATGGGGAATGTTACCTTACTTGACAAAATGGATTTGCAGATGTCATTAAGTTACGTATCTTGAGATGGGAAGATTTTCTTTGATTATGTAGGTGGGCCCAATGTAAAGGGAGGCAGGATTTCAGAGCAGGACCCTGTGGTCCTTGCCCCCACCACCACCATGTCCTCTGCCTGCCTTTTGTCTGTGGAGAAACTTTAGCCAAAGAATAATTTTAATCAGAGAAGTGAGAAAATGCAGAAACAGAGGAAAACAGTCAAAGGAGATCAAAATATAATAGTTTAGTCATGAAGCATAGTCGAGGACCTTTAGCTCCTCCTTAAGGGCTGTAGATAATATTCTGAGCCATATCCTGTGAGCTGTCTTGTAGATACTGAAATCCCCACCAGGTGGAAGAAGTTAACTACCTGATGACCAGCCTGTAGCCATGACATAAGCTGCCACGATTCCGAGAACTGGCCTCAAAGAAACAGAAACCAACCCCGGAACTGAAGATCAACTGTACCTACCACAATCAAGATGACACTCGTCAGACCACTGATGACCAAATTCAAGATGACTGTCAGAGCTGACTGTACTGTTTCTACATGTCGCCCCCTCCCTCTGCCTATAAAAGCTCTCGCCCACTGGTTGTAGGAGGGGGAGAGTCGGCATTTGGACAGGCGTCTGCCCTCCCCACCCTCTGGATGCCGGCACCCAAAATAAAGCAAACTTTCCTTCCCACCAACCTGGCCTCTTTATTGGCTGTTGAGCGGCGAGCAGCCGGACCCCACTTTCGGTGACACTTGTAAGAGGAAGGCAGGGTTTCAGAGTAGGCGGAGGTATGACACCAGAAGCAGAGGTCAGAGTGATGTGAATACTCGCTTTGAACTTGGAAGCCAAAGACTATGGGCAGTCTCTAGAAGCTGAAGAAGTCAAGGAACAAATTCTCCCCTAGAGCATCCAGAAGGAACGCAGCTTCGCCAGTTCTTTTATTTGAGGGCTTTTTATCATCAGAACTATAATTAATAAGTTTGTGTTGTTTATTTCACTCAGTTTGTGGTAATCTGTTACAACAGCAGTAGAAAACTAACAGAATCAGTCACAAGAAAATCAGTCTTCATCTGCTACAGCATCCTAAGTGGTATTGAAAAACACCATAATGCCTGGCAGGCCCTGCAATAACAATCTCTGTCTCTCCAATGTTTACGCATTCCTATTTTACTGACATGCCCACTGGGAAAGAATTGGAAAGATACGCCTTCTCCCATCTCATGTGAAATTAGGATGCCCTCTATTGAGACAGATTAAACTGAATAAAATATGTTCTATTTCTTTGATGCCTCCCATTGGTACAAGTCAAAAACAATAAACTAGTCAAGTGATACGTCCACTCTCATCTCTCCTCCTACTAATGCTAGCCTAGCCAGGATCCTGACCCAGGACTCAGCACTTCCTCTAGAATTCCTGTTACCAATCTCCAGGCCCCAGAAAAAAAGAAACAGACAAAGACTTCTGACAGAGAAACATGGCAGGAAGTTAAAGTGAGAAAGAAGGTGAGTGGGAGAAAAACAAGATAACGAGAAAAAATTAAGATAGAAGAAAGAGCTTTTTTTAAAATTAATTTATTTATTTTTGGCTGCGTTGGGTCTTCGTTGCTGAGCATGGGCTGTCTCTAGTTGCGGCGAGCAGGGGCTACTCTTCATTGTGGTGGCTTCTCTTGTTGTGGAGCAGGGCTCTAGGTGCGCGGGCTTCAGTAGTTGTGGCTCGTGGGCTCTAGAGCGCAGGCTCAGTAGTTGTGGTGCACAGGCTTAGTTGCTCCATGGCATGTGGGATCTTCCCGAACCAGGGCACGAACCCATGTCCCCTGCATTGGCAGGTGGATTCTTAACCACTGTGCCACCAGGGAAGCCCCAAGAGCTTTTAACACAGGTAAAAGCATTAATTATTTTTTTAAAGGGAGGGCATAATCCACTCCTATAAGCCTCTAAGAGTCTCATCAATAGAGAATATTTAGCATAGAGGTGAACTAACACACACTTCAAATTTTTATGTCTTATGTGTATTTAAAAAGATTCTCTGACCAAAATAAGTCACTGGGATAATCACATTATGGTATTTTTAGATATTAATTACTTGACAGAAAAATATTTCAGTTTGGTTAGAAAATATCTTTTAGCACCATTAATTTTTGAGGTTAGTTTTCTAAAACCGCAATTTTAACCAGAGTTCACCATCAAAGTTATCAAACAGAAGCGAATGTATGAGGGGATTTGTGGCCATTTTTGTACACCCATAACCACACACCATGTCCTCTAGGTACCTTAACGAAGCAAATGGTAGAATAAATTGTGTGCTGTATTGAGCACGCTACATCATAGACTTCAGATGAGAATGTGCTCTCAGGGAAACACCTTTAGGAAGACAAAGTTTCCCAAATAGATTGGAGTAGGCAATAAAGTGTACTTAAAAGATGCAGCTCTCCCAGAGCCAGGCAAATTTCAATAAATCACAAACAAATTAAAATATCTTTAGGAGCAGAAGAGCAGAAAAGAAGAATTTGCTTCTTAGTGACGGGCTGAAAAATTCCCTTTCTGACAGAATAAGGAACTGATCCCATTGACACAAGCCTGGTTAAGCAAAGGGCTTATAACTGTATGAATCCAATAATCTGGATAATACAAGTCCTCCAAAATCTCATTCCTCTCTGCAGTCAGTTTTATGTGGTTTGTTGTTTCGTTTTTGTTTTGTTGTGTTTTGTTTGGCGGGAGGGAGGAGGTGAATTTTTTTCTTAAACCTTAAATTAGGCGGGGTTATAACTTCACTTAAAGGATTTTTCCCCAAAATTTGCCAGTTATATTGCTAATTCTAACAAGAGACAACATTTCATTGAACTTATCAAATCAACTTTTTGTTATAGTGCTAAGCAGACAAAACATGTTTGTAGCATTGATTCAGATCATGGTTACAAGTACAAACTCCAAGGCCAGACTGCCTACGTTCATAATCCAGCTCGGCCATTTGATAGCTGGGTGATTTGGGGTAAATTACTCGACTCTTCTGTAGCTCAGTTTTCTCATGAGTAGAACAAAGATAATAATATTTACCCATAAAACCTTTTGCAGTGAATAAATGGGATGGGATATGTAAAGCATTACAATGCCTGGTAGATACTATGTGCAATATAAATTTTAGATTTTATTGGTGCTATTATTATTATTACTTTAAAAGTGTCAAAATCTACTGATCCACAGATGCTGAAGGGCCAGAAAATGTACCTTCTTATACCATGGGGCACCTGTACATCCCAATCATGATTTTAGTCCTATCCGGTTTGTCAGAATAGAATACCAACAGGGCAACCTTTCAGCTATTGAATGATTTGAAGGATTCCTTTCCCCAGGCCACCATGGATGTGTTTTATGTCATTTTAGATTAGTTTTGCATGTTCTAGAACTTCACACAAATAGAAGCATAAGGTATGTATTCTTATGTGCCTAGCTTCCTTTGCCCAATATAATGTTTTTGAGATTTATCCATAGTGTTTATATAATGCTACTTGTTCATTTTTATTGCAGAGTAATATTGCATTGTATACAACAACTTGTTCATTTATTCACATGTTGGTGGACCTTTGAAGTGTTTCCAGTTTTTGTTATATACATGAAACATCTATAAATATTCATATGCAAGTTTTTTATTTTTTATGTTTCAAAAACCATAAGTAATACTCTTTTCACTTAGAGATGGCTACAATACTTTTCACGAAAAAGAAGAACAAAAGGAGCACTGGGATATATCAGATACAGAAATATATTATAAAGGTATAACAATCAACACAGTTTGGCATTGCAGCCAGACAGAAATTAAACCAAAGAAACAGAAAAAGAGAATAGAAACAAACCCACACATAGGCATTAATATGGAAAAGAAATGACATTAAAGAGCAGTGAGGAAAAGATGGGCTTTTCAATCAATTATGCTGGGACAATTGTGTATTCACACAGAAAAAAAATAAAATTGAATCCTTTCTTCATAGAATAAACAAAAATTAAAAGGAGATGGCTTATAAGCTAAGTATAAAAGGTAATAATATAAAGTATTTAGAAGATAATATAGGAGAATATCTTCATGACCTTAGGTTAAGGCAGGGTTTTTTAAATAACACACATAGAGCACTACCCATAGAAGAAACGATTGATAAACTGGAATACATTGCTAAGAACTTCAGTTTATTAAAAAAGAAAACACAACTTAAAATGAGTGAAAAGACAAGATGCATAATGGGAAAAGATATTTGCAAACACTATTTTATTATTTCACAGTCTCTGTGGAACAGGAATTTGGGAATGACTTAGCTGGGTGGCTCTTGCATGAAGTTGTGGTCAAGACATCAGCTGGGGCTGTGATCACCTGAAGCCTGACTGGGGCAGGAGAATCTTCTTCCAAGATGGCTTATTCACATGCCTGTTGGCAAGAAATTTTTTTTCCCTGCCTCTTGTCAGGAGACCTCAGTTTTTTACCACTTGGGTCTCTCTAAAGGGCTGCTTGAGTGTTCTTATGACATGGCAACTGGCTTCCCCACAGAGCAAGTGATCTAAGAGAAAGGGTAAAGAAGAAAACTTAATGCCTCCTATGACCTAGTCTTGGAAGTCACACACTGTCCTTTCCATCATATCTATTCATTAGAAGTGAATCCCTAAATCCAGCCCCTACTCAAGGAGAGGAGAATTAAGCCCTACCTATTAAAGGGAGACCTATCAAAGAATTTGTGAACCTATTTTAAAACCACCAGAGCTATATTCCTACTTCATACAGGATATATATACATGATCAACTTTGCTAGATAATGCCAAATTACTCTCCAAAGCTACTGTATCAATTTAAACACCCACCGCCAACACATAACTGTTTCCCTTTTTCCATATCCTCACCAAAGTGGGCACTGTAAAACTTTTTATTATTTGCTTATCTTCCCATATTCTCATAGATATATGTTAGTTGACATTTTAGCAAGATGAGCAAAATTTACTCAATTACAGCATTTATTACATTGCATTGAGCAAAGACCAGAAGATGATGATGGAGTGAGACATGTGGATAATGTAAATATCTGGGGGGAGAGTACTGCAGAAAATGTGGGAACAGGCTAAGGCCCTAAAGAGGGTATATACCCAGGCTGTGTGAGGAAAAGCAAGGAGGTCACTGCAGTAGGAATTAGGTAAGCAAGGGGAAGCAAGGAGGGATGCTGTTAGAGGGACGACAGGGTGGAGGGTCGATCATAAAGCACCTTCTAGACCTTCATAGAAAGTTGTATTGGACAATAGAGATATATATTTGGGAGCCATCAGCATACAAATCAGTGGTTCTCAACCTTGCACACTGAAATCACCTGGACTGTCTGGAGCCTTGATTCTCACTGTCATTTGAATTTCATGGCTCTACTACGTGTTCCCTCAGGGCCTCTCCCTTTCCACGTAGTCTCTTGGTATGGTCTTTTCACATGGTCTCTCCAGCAGGGTAGCTGGGCTTCTTCTCAAAGAGTGGTGTCATTTCCACCACATGTTAGTGGTTAAAGCAAGTCACATAGCCAACCCTATTTCGAGCAGGGGACAAGGTGTGGGGCGCTACACAAAGGCACAAATACTGGAGGCATGATTCACTTGGGGGCCATCAGTATAACAGACTACCACATAAGGAAAGTATAGACACTAGAGGTATGAGAGCCAATGAAACGATGTTAAGATGAATGGACTGTAGATCCCAGTAGATTTATTGGAATTGGTCTATTCAAAACAGTGAGAGGGAAAATTAGCAGGTGGCAAGTGAAGAGTGGAATACTTGATATTTCCACAAGGAAAGTATTAAAGTTATTGGTGATGGCAATGTCTGGGGCAATGTTTCTCAATCCTGGTGTCACATTAGAAATAATGATGCTCAGGTAATATCCCAGGAGATTTTGATGTAATTATGCTGGAGGAGGACTGTCATTGGTATTGCTTAAAAGCTCCCCAGCCAGTTCTAATTGAGAGCTAATTCTAATTCTAATTGAGGACTACTGATCTAGAATATGACCTTGGAGGCAAGTGGCTGAGGTAAGCTGTACAACAAAATAATTAGGTTGAAAAAAAAAACGGAGACACCTGGTTTTTGGAATGATCATCTACATGGACACTGAAATAATTAGAAAAATTTCAAAAGAGTAGTGATACAGAGTGGTGAGCCCAGGGATAAAATATTCAAGGAAAGAAGATGAGTAACTCCAGGTTTTCAGTTTATGGAAGAGGGATGGTAACACTGGCATAAATGTGGAAATATGGCCAAAAAGAAAGAAAGTATTAGCATGGAAAACGTTTATAGTTTTAGAAAAAATAATATATAGTATCACTTAAACAATTGGATATCCACATGCAAAAGAATAAAATTGGACCCTGCTTCACATTATATTATTAACCTAAAATAATTAAAGCCTTAAATCTATGAAGTCTTTAGAAGGACCGTAGGGGTAAATCTTCATGACTGGTTTGGACAATGATTTCTTAGATACAACATCAACTGCACAAGCAACAAAAGAAAAAATAGGTAAATTGGGCTTCATCAAAATTTAAAACTTTTGTGTTTCAAAGATCAAGAATGTGAAAACAAACCACAAAATGGTAAAAAATATTTGAAAATCGTATATTTGATGAGGGACTTGCATTTAGAAAATACAAAGAACTCTTACACGGCAATGATAAAAAGACAGCCCAATTTTTAAATGGGCAAAGGATCTGAATAGACATTTTTCCAAAGAAGATACACAAGTGGCCAATAAGTACATGAAAAAATACACAACATCATTAACCATCAGGGAAGCATGAATCAAAACTGTAACAAGATATCACTTCACACTCACTAGGATGGCTGTAATAAAAAGACTGATAATAACAAGTGTTATTAAAGATGTGGAGAGGAACTTCCCTGGTGGTTCAGTGGTTAAGACTTCACCTTCCAACGCAGGGGGTGCAGGTTCGATCCCTGGGTGGGGAGCTAAGATCCCACATGCCTTGCGGCCAAAAAACCAAAACCAAAACCAAAACAGAAGCAATATTGTAACAAATTCAATAAAGACTTTAAAAATCGTCCACATCAAAAAAAAAAAGATGTGGAGAAATTGGAACCTTCATTCACTGCTAATGGAAATGCAAAACAGTACAGACTTTGGAAGATTCTGGCAGTTCTTTAAAAAGTTAAACATAGAGTTACCATATAACCCAGGGATTCCATTCCTAGGTATATCTGCAAAGGAACTGAAAACATACATCTACCCAAAAACTTGTACACATATGTTTATAGCAGCATTATTCAGAATGGCCAATAAGTGGAAACAACACAAATCCCTATCAACTGATTGATGAATAAACAACATATGGTATATCCATACAGTGGACTATTATTCAGCTATAAAAGGAATGAAGTACTTGATACGTGCTACAATGTGGATGAACCTTAAAAACATTATGCTAAGTGAAAGAAGCCAGTCACTAAAGACCACATATTGTATGATTCCATTCTTACAACATATCCAAAATAGGCAAATCTGTATATAGAGTGGATTAGTGATTGCCTAGGCTTGGGGGTAATGGAGGGGATGGGAGATGACTGCTAAAGGGTACAAAGTTTGTTTTGAGGGTGATAAAAATGTTCTAAAATTGTAGTTATGGTTGCACAACCCTGTGAATATACTAAAAATCACTGAATAGTATGCTTTAAGTGGGTGAACTTTATGATATGTGAACTATATCTCAATAAAGCTATTAAAAAAGATGCAATATAGGGACTTCCCTGGTGGTCCAGTGGTAAAGAATCCACCTTACAATGCAGGGGACGTGGGTTCCCTCCCTGGTCGGGGAACTAAGATCCCACATGCCACGGGGCAACTAAGCCCACACGCCACAACTACTGAGCTCGCGTGCCTCGAGAGAGCCCGCGTGCCACAAACTACAGAGCCCACGTGCTCTGGAGCCCGCACACCACAACTACGGAGAGAAAAAACCCACACGCTACAACTAGAGAGAAGCCCACACACCACAACTAGAGAGAAGCCCGCACACGGCAACAAAGACCCGACACAGCCATAAATAAATAAGACGCAATATATTGTTTAAAATTCAAAGGTAATCAGAGTATATAAAACTTGGCTATGTTTTGGCAGTTTCTCAAAAAGTTAAATATAGAATTATCATACAACACAATAATTCCACTCCTAGGTATATACTGAAGGAAAATGAAAACATATATCCACACAGAAACTTATACATGAATGTTTACTGCATATTTATAATAGTCAAAAAGGAGAAACAACTCAAAGACTCATTAGCTGATGGACAAATCATGATATATACAGTAGAATATTATTCAGCCATGAAAAGGAACCAAGTAGTGATAAATGCTACAACTTGGATGAACCTCAAAAACATCACGGTAAGTGAAAAAAGCCAAACACAAAAGGTCACATATTGCATGACTCCTTTTATATGATATATCCAGAAAAGGCAACTCCATAGAGAACAAAAGCAGATTAGTAGTTACCAGGAGATGCGGGGGGAGGGAAGATGGGCAGTGATTACTAATGGGCAGAGGGGTTTTTCTCCAGGGTGATGAAAAAGTTTGGAAACTGGAGAGAGGTGGTCATTGCACAACATTGTGAATACACGAAATGACACTTAATTGTATACTTTAAAATGGTTAATTGTATGTTATGTGAATTTTACCTCAACTTTTAAAAATAGAAAAAAAACTTGATTATTAACCTCTTTCCATTAAACCAAGTATTCAACAAAACGAGAACATTAAAATCATCAGGGTATAGCATCTCATTCATACAACATATCTACCACAGACATGTATAAAAATTGAAATATACTATTACAGTTAGAGTTTATAGCTTTTTAGGAGAAAAAAATTTTTTTAACAGATTTTGTTCAGATCTCCCAACATGAGGTGTTTGACATGTTATTTCAACATCTGTAATAATTATTATTAAAAGCGAAAGTGCTTGTTTGTGAAAAGCAATAACAAGTTTTCCTCAAGCATGTTGACATTGCAAAGAATATCTGAGGTGTCACTTTTTGAGATGTCATTTACTATAATGAACAAGGGATATTTAGCTCATTGCTAACATGATGGACATGCTCTTACTCTTGTCACTAATATGTTTGGATCTAAGACATGTATTTAAGTAAATTCCTAGAAGTTAGTATTCGATGAAAATCGTTGCAAGTGGATAGAGTGTGGCATCAGGAGGGGGTCTGGCAGTGGGCTTTGGGCAAAGATCCAGGTGGGCTGGATATTTTAATCACCTCATGTATTAAGTTTTCCAGGCCACCCATTATATAGGCATCTATTACACATCTCACACCTGAATAGGAACTTTCTCTGATTGGGGACTCCAGGTCTTACAACAAGACTGATGTGAAGTACAGTTTTGTCAACGAATTGGCTATCTCATGTTATCATAACAACAAATACAATTCAGGGAACCTTACACAACCTCAGCTTCATGAAGTTCCTAGAATGATTGATTGTTTCTTTTCAGTAAACTTTTTTTATCACCTTACGAATACTTTTTTAATGACAACAGATGGTGAAATTATACAAATTACAGGCTAGAATATAATGAATACAAAACCTATCTAGACAACAGTTGGAAAAGTATCACTTACAAAAGTAAATCTGATTCAAATGGCTAAAAAACTCAAGCCCCACATTTTGATAATTATATGCACCTTTCAATGTGGCGCATCTAAACCCTGCCCCTTAGTCAGGGAACTATTCAAGACTACAGAATATTCAGTGACCCTAGTGATCAGCAACCTGCTTTGAGTCCTACAATCGAGCACCACAAGGTCTTGTTGGGGACCCAACCTCACAGTCAAAGTCTGTCCACACACACGTACACACAACCTACCCGTTGGCCCCTCTCTGGGGTCTGGAAATGCACACCCCAATGGCAAGATAGGCCCTTTGGAGAAGGGGTCCGAAGAAGCAGCTTCTGGAGGCCTGGGAAATGGGCTTTGGCATCATTTGGTAGGGAATTCCACTGTTCAGTATCCTGAGCATGGTTGGAGGAAGGGGGCTCGGGGGCTCGGGGAGAGAGTACATTGGCAGCACTAGGTGGTACATGCCCTTGCCCTGGTGGACCTTCACTCTGTGGGGAGGGGACTAGCTAGAGAAGGATATAAACAGGGGCTCTCAAAAGGTGAGGCCCGGAGGATAAGAAGAGTACTGCCTCAGGCTAATGTTCAGCACACTTTGTAGAGCTTTCTTTTTTTTTTTTTTTAATTTATTCTCTGTTTATTCTGGCTGTGCCAGGTCTTAGTTGCAGCATGTGGACTCTTCGTTGAGGCCTGTGGACTCTTAGCCGCAGCATGCAAACTCTTAGTTGTGGCATGCATGCAGGATCTAGTTCCCCGACCAGGGATGGAGCCCAGACAGCCTGCATTGGGAGCACAGAGACTTACTCACTGGACCACCAGGCAAGTCCAACTTTGTAGAGCTTTAACAGTTCCATTAACCACAAATTCAAGAACCATTTCACTTAAGATTAGCCTTATCCGAGCGTGTTCAAGGAAAGGAAGTTACAAGCGTTAGAAAGTCAAGTCACCAACCTCTCCCAGGGCAAGGGGTGTGTGTGTCTCATGGGGTTTCTGACCAGATGTTTCTGAGTTACTACTCTTGTCTCTCTAAAGCCTAAAGCACTGCTCAGCTGTTTCCCCAGAAAGGTCACGTAGCTAATGTTGGGTGCAGGGGAGGTAGGACATGGGGAGAGTCCCTGCCAAGGGGCAGTGGGTGAAGCCAAGGTCTCCATCTTTTCTCCAATCCTAACCCACTTATTGACCTGTTCCTCCTCATTGCTGTCCCCTCCTATTCACGGCAAATGCCCTCAGGGTAAAAGATGTATCCGTTCACCACTGTGTGCTGTTACACTCTCCCTGTTCTCTCAAAGCAATTCCTCACTCTCTTATTAGGTCTTTGATGTTCTTAATAAGATGTTTTCTATATTTTGTCCACATGTTTTAGTTGATTTTACAAGAAACTTGGGCTGAATTACAGTCGACTATCACTGACAGTGGAAATCCCAAAATGGCTTTCAGATACTTGTTTTTTAGGCAAATCGTGTTTCAGCAAAGGGACCCCGTGTACAGCTTCAAGTTTCCCTGGACTAGCTTTGAGCATGCATTCTTTAACAAACACTTGTTAAACCAGCACTGAGTGTTGCACTATTTAAAGCACTATAGAAAACCATGGAGAAGATACAAAACTGGAAAAGATGCAAGTCGTGCTATCAACAGAATATCGTCTTGAGGGGGAGTCAGACATGTGTGTAAATAATAAAGGAATGAAGGAGGAGGGCAGAGTACGGAAAATGAACTGAGTCTGAAAGGAACAAGCCTTGAGATGACAAATTGGAACAGAAATGTCGTGTTTTGGGAAGACTATAAATCAAAGGTCTCAAAATGGTAGGCCACAGACTGAATTCAGCCCACAATCGTGTTTTGTTTGGCTCACACAGCGTTTTAAAAATAGGAGATTTCCCATTTAAAAAAAAAAATCTGGATTTCCATCTTCTGAAAACTCAGAAGATCTGGCAACCGTTCTCATTGCCAACTGGCAACCATCAGCTGGGGCGAAGTAGACGCCGCCCCCTGGGGAGGCTTAATTTCTCCCTTTGGCTACTTTGCCCATCAGTCCCCCACCATCATCCTTCACACCCTGCATGTTTCACTTTCTCAATCTAATGAAAAATGGCCTATAAATGCGGCTTTCAGCCCTTCTCCTTGGAATCAGTGAATTTTTGGCCTTCAAATCCACACCCCTACATACACACACACACACACACACACACACACACACACACACTTTATCCCTATTTTTCTCTATAAAAAATCTAGACAATAAGGCCTTACCACCACCACTTTCGGTCATTTAAATAAATGTCCTTTCTGTAGGTATGTAGGTTTATGATCTCTGTATTGATCCTGTCCCCACAGAGATGAAGAAACGGTGTATTTAAAGGTCCACCACTCTTTGTTCTCCCCCAAAGAGAAGAACATCAGGCTCTATTTGTCATAGACTACCGGGGAAAGAAAAGAAGAGAATACAGCTCGCACTGGAGAATGATCAAAGGGAAACGGACACTGAATGTGGGAGTGGGGAGAGTTGAAGGCTGGCAGCACAGAGAGAGGGAGGGTTACTCTAAGGGGCTCCGTTCGCGTGTACAGGAGCTGTATTGTGCTGATGTCTTTGCCAACATTACCTGATGGCCCAGGCTTCCCTGAGAAAGATCTCCCACTGCCTCCCTTCCCTTCTGAGTGCTTTCTGTGGATGTGCGGGGCGGTGGTGAGGATGACCTCTTTTTGGTAGGAGCTGAGCTAAGGAAGACTTGCAGGTACATTCACTGAGATTTCAAAGCATCTTTATGTCTGATGGTTAAATATAGTTGACACAATAAAACCGCATACAGTCTGAAGTCACACTAACCTGGCCTTGAGCCCTGGCTCTGCCCCTCCTCACTCTGCACCTTTTCCTCTTAAGTTTCAGGATAGCTGTGAGAATTAAGACAATATATATGCAAATTGCTGAGGACAGTGCCTCATATACAACAAGCACTCAATAATTGCTAGCTTTTATTATTGCTTCACTTTACCTAGGATCCACAAACCAGTAAGAATGTTATTTGGGGACTTTGCCAGTCTTAACTATAACCCTGCATCAATAAGAAACCAAGAATGAAATGAGCAGATAAAAGCTGGTATACTTGCTACATCATGCTTTACATGTGGAAGTCAGAGCACAGTTTGAAAAACGGGAAAATTTGATTTGCAAGTATAGGGTATGACCATGTGATAACTGATTTATAAATAAAATGGTAAGTCATGTCGTTCTCTTTCTCAGTCTTCTGCATAAACTGTAAAACGTTGGCTAGGCCTCAAGCATGGGCAAGAGAACTTTAAGCACACTCAGGGTTCGGCTGGCCATTCCAAGCTACTGTGTGATACTCTGTTCATACCTTGACAGTCGGCTTTTTGAACCCTGGCATCTCATCCTGTCCCTGCCTCTGGTCTTATTCATTTGAAACCTATATCTGTGTCTATTCTGACTCAAGCTTAGATCTCCTCAGCTTTTTTCAATATTAATGGTGAGTCTATATTATTATTTATGATGACTTCAGGCTTTATCCAAATGCTAATTTATTCCCCTAAGTAATGACAGACTGGATGCACTGACCACAGCACTCTCCTCAGTTTTCTTTCTGTTTGAAGCTCTCCATCACCCTTCCTTCCTAAAGTTCTTCCCTTAGGGCTTGAGTTCCCAAGCTTCCATGGGGCCTATACTTACCTGAGGACAAGGGTAAATTTCTTATGGAAGGTTAACATGCATCCAAAGATAGAAAACTGCACAAATCATAAGTGTACATCTCCATAAATGCTCACAAAGTGAACACAGCTGGGTACCTGTGCCCCGATTAAGAAACAGCCACAATTCCCTCTGCCGTTCCCCAGGAGAGAACTGCAACCTAGTAGTTTAGACTGACTTGCTTCTTTTCAACTTTCTATAAATGGAATCAAACAGTACAGACTTGTCTTTCCGCCGACTGCTTCGCTCAATGCTATGTTTGTCAGATTCATTCATATTGTTACACGTGGTATCCATATTTATTCCTGTTACCGTATGTATTTCTTTGCTTGAATGTAACACAATTTATTTATCCACTTTCCAACTGATGCATATTTAGGTTGGATCCAGTTTTTTGGCTATTACAGGTATAGTTTCTATTATATACTTCCCCGAGTCTTTAGGTGAATTTCTGTACATTTCTGTTGCACAGGTATCTAGGAGATGGCTGGTTCCTATGCTTTGCAAGTGTTCAGCTTTAAAAGATACTGCTGCGCGCTTCCCTGGTGGCGCAGTGGTTGAGAGTCCGCCTGCCGATGCAGGGGACACGGGTTCGTGCCCAGGTCTGGGAGGATCCCACATGCCACGGAGGGGCTGGGCCCGTGAGCCATGGCCACTGAGCCTGCGCGTCTGGAGCCTGTGCTCCGCAATGGGAGAGGCCACAGCAGTGAGAGGCCCGCGTACCTCAAAAAAAAAAAAAAAGAAAAAGATACTGCTACACCATTTTCAATGTGGTCACAACAACTGACACTCCCACCATCTGTGTATGAGAGGTCCAGGTGCTCTGCTTCCTCCCCAACTCTTGGTGTTGCAAAGCCCTTCTTAATCCCCTCTTAATTTGTGGTGCACAACCCACCCACCTCCCACTCCACTGAGACAATTTTCCGCTTCCCATTCCACCCTCTATCCCTGCACTCCCAGTAGCCCCATCTTAGCAGCTTCACTGTACTAATTAGTATTTACATTAAAACTAAATTCACCCTTCTATTTCTGGTACTACTACCTTATAAGCACTATCAGTAAAGAAATGACATTACACACCACATAATCTTCTTAGACTTTCCATATTTAACTTTTCCTAACTTGGAGCTGGTTGATTAAACAGTCACAGACATGTATGTACATCTGGTGCCAGTGCTGTGAATGTGCAAATTTTATAAACCTTCTATTTCAAAAGTATTGCTGTGTTCGATCCTAAAATATAAAGAACACTTTTAAATGATTAAAAATAAAGTGGATGGGAAGGAGATAGCAATATTAGACTTACTGCTTTACAACAAGAAGTATGACTTCAATACCATACTACTGGAGGTATAGAGTGAAGGATTAAAGCTTAATGCAAGTGCATGATATCAAGTCCCTCTAAGATCTGCTTCTTATTAAACTTAACCAAAAGAGACTTTACTCACATCCTTCTTCTTAAATGTAGTTCCTTTTACTAGAAAAGAGATCACGTCAATTCTTACGTATTCAATTTGTCTGAAGCATTTCTCAGTGTTAAATTCAACTTTTTCCAAAAGCAAAGGAAAGATAAGACACTTCAAAGAATACACTTCAGGTAAGACTTTTTTTTTTCCAATCCCCCGCTTCGTGTTCACTTATTCTTCTTTATTTAAATGTTTGAGCACCTATTTAATACAAACAGAAGTATGAGGACTAAAGTAAAGGATTAAAGCATGCCTGGTTTCACATAACATACGGCTTATAAGACAGAAGTAGTAGATACTCAAAAAGAAAACCTTTATTTGTAACCCCTGACTTTTTTCTATTGATATATATATCAGTAGAAAGAAAAACACCTTTAGTTTTCTCTCTCTTCTGGATAAAGGACTTTATTGTTCACTTGAACTACAGCAAAGTAATTGCAAGTTTTCTTCTAGAAATAATTTCTCCCTTGATTAAGAGATTTCCATCTACTAGTTTGTGTACCATTACGCATTTTCTTTAAAATCCGGTTTGATTATGCTCCCTTTCGGAAATAATCAAAAGCCAGAGTTTTGTTTCTGTGTAACTGAGTCTCTGTCTCTCTCTCTTTCTCTCTCTCTCTTTCTATCCCCTCTTTCTCTCTCTTCTTTCTGACTGTGAAGGCTAGGAAAAATGGACAATGGTTTGAATTCCTTACATAACTCAGTATTCCAATTTGAAGGCAAATTATAAATCCTTCACAAGGGATCTATTTTACCATCTGGGGAGCAAGAATACATCCCTTAACTTTAAGCAATGATTTTGAGAACTAAATTTGGGCTTATTTTCCCTTTGCCATTTTTATAACTTCTGTCTTTAGCAAAAGAAAAACGCATTATTCCATTGATTCAAATTAAATGCCTTTCTTGCAGATATCTGTAAGTCTGTTAGACTCCTGAACTATCATCTGTGGTTTTTAATTGACTTTTTCTAGACTTCATTTAACCACATATACACAAGTCACTCTATTCACCCCATGAGTCATGCAGTTAGGTCCTATTAACACTAATGGAATTTATATGCATGGGCACTGAGGGAGAATAAGCCCTTTAAACACCTTTATAATGGAACAGTTTTGTTTCTTTCCATTCCTCTTCACACTCCTCTCTTTGGACTTTCTCTTACCAGCGTGTGCTCCTGAATTAATGTAGCTCTGATTTCTTTTTCAGCTCTTATACTTTATTCTTTATGGAACTCCAGTTTTCAAAGCAGGACTTGACTTCCCCTCTTTTATTGATCATGCCTGGAAAAAGCAGCATGATGAAATCATTACTACCGTATTAGATTTTCTGGTTTCAGAGTGAAATTCAGATGTTGCTTTCGTTCCAGTCCTGTAATTTCCAGCAAATGTATTTTACCCACAGACTATTTTTTTTATCCTTCTGAAGACTTAACTAGACAGAAGTCAATTAAGATAATGAATATTTACCCAGGAGGCTAAAGATTTTTCCACCTTACAATGAAAATAAATAGGCAGGTTTTCAGATTCTCCCACTGTATAATGTTTTTATTTGTTTACACTTTAGGGAAGCTTTTTAAAATTTTTTTAAAGTACCTATGACATAGGTCTTCAGCCACATATTCAAATTTAGAGCAGGAAAATAAACAGTGGCATAGGAACTGTAAATCCACAGGAAGTAAAGCTACACCTCCAATGCACAGGCTAACAGTCACATTTTTGTTTAGCTCTTAGAAATGTATTATTCTTTATTGATCTTATAACAGCTTTATCGATGGACTTTACAAGCCAGCTTTGTTTTCCCTTCTCATTTGTAAAGTGAGAGACTGGATAAGAGTATTCTGACTACGCACTTAGCAGCGTGCCAGACGTACAGCAGTTCTTTGGCTCACATGAAATTGCCATTTTGGTAGATCAAAAATAGTTGAATAAGTGTTGGAAAATACCGGATGAAAACACCTGTTTAAAAAAAGCAAATGAATGAATGAAGTCTCTTTCAAGTCTAGAATTTAATATTTATTCTGTCTTCAAAAATTAAAAATATAGAGTAATCCGTCTAAGGTAGTAAAAATATACAGCAAGCAGTAGAGTTTTCTCAATCATTTGATGGAATAAGACTCTAAAACTGACTGGACTCTGAACTTTACCATACAAAGAGATGATATTCTGATATATTTGTGCATTTGGAAAATGAAATTTATATATGACAGATCTCATGGCGCATGTGGAAAGATTGAGGATAAATATATAATAAAATGAATATGTAAAAGTTCATAAAAGACGTTATGCAAAAAGAAACCAAAATTATGGTATATTACTTAACTGTTCAGTGAGTAATATTCAGATATCACAGTAATTTGATCTAATTTACCCCAAAATATTATCTGAGGATGTAAACGTCAATACCAGCAGGAACAGCTCAAAATGTTGAAGATTAGGTCTACACTCTGGAACTAGGGGTATGAAAGGGCATGGGGGGAATTGCTGCTTGTACTTATGAATTTTTAAACTATGGGAAAACCCATTGATGACACACCTCCCAATAACATGAATTCCAATATAATGGAATGAATTGGTGATTTGTTCCTATGCTCTGTTCTAGACTCATCCTAATTATTTTACTACCTTCACAATACTGCCATCCCATATTATAGCCAACTGAATTATCTTAGACTCAGTTTAGAGTGTTATGTGGGATTTTATACCCTTTGCATTTTAACTTTGTACATATGTTAGTTTGATAAAAATAAAAATTAATTTAGAAAGACTTGAATTTCGTATTGAACCTATCCAAGTTTTACTCTTTTAAGAACTCAACTCCAAGTTGGAAGATGAGAGATTAGAGTAGAAAAGAAGGAGAACCCAGCCCCCTCCTGGGTGACTTTGAGTTGACTTCCCAATATTCCTTTCTTTCTCTGATTCCTCACTATTTCCTGACACCTTCTCACAGCTGTCTGGCCGGATGGGATAGGGCACTTTAGGTATATGGCCAGAATGAATGGACAAAGAAAAGAGGATTCAAGTTTCTTAGTTTTCCTGCAGTAAGCCTCAGTGCAACCTCATTATTTTGACATTAAATTTTGCGTGAATGCAATGAAATAATTTTCATTATATTGTAGTGATATAAAAAGTGTGAGAGAGTAATAGAGTTCATGAAAACTATGACTTTGTATTCACTGACTTTCAAGGTTGGAAAATTTTAACTCTGCAATAATGTATCTACAGAATTTTTCATTAATATATTCTCCATTATGTCTAATTCCTTTATGGAAATACATCTTTATTAGAATAATTAATCAGATCAAATAGTTTGGGGCACATTCTGCAACTGTGATGTCTGGAGTCCTTGTATGCAAAGGTGAGCATTAGGCATGAAATATGGTACTTAGTACTTACTTAATCAGAAAAGCTTTTAGGTTCAGTCTTGGAGTTGAAGGAGAGTCATAATGAAATAATGGCTTTGAACGTTAGCCCTCTGATGACTCAGGAGAGAAAGGAGCCCAGACAGTGGGGGCCAGAGCGGAAGCAAAATAATTCAAAGGGGGAAAAAATAGAATAAATGATATTCAGAAAGAAAGACCTTCAATGGGCCCATGTCTAAGTAAGTCTTCCCTGTTGGCCAGAAGTGGCAGCCCCCCATCCCAGGTCTCCTGAGAGTCCTCTGGGGGTGAAAACCTACAGCAGCCCCACAATAACCTTGCACTCAAGTCCCAGTTGGAGTTCCAAGGTGCTGGCCGTTGGCGTCCTCCTACTTCATAAGAGGTGCTTCCAGACCATTGCTCTAACTTGCTCATTCACAAACCCTTTTCCTGTGAGTCCCACAGCATCACAGCATCTTTTTGTAAGCATTTTCTCAGAGAACAAGCAAAGTGTTCGGTGATTAGGAGTATGAACTCCTAAGCTATACATCTGGGTTTTAACCCCAACTTCTCTACTTACTGGGTGTGTGACCTGGGCAAATTCCTTAACCTCTCTGGGTCTCAAGTTCCTCATCTGCAAAATCAGAAAAATAATAGTACCTGTTTCATAGAGTTGCTGTGAGCATTAAATGATTTATCCCATGAAACAGAACAGCGCCAGGCACATAATACACACAATGTAAACACCAACTGTTGTTAAACAGGCCGAACTCGGTAGAGCTCGCTTGCTCTCTTTCTGTCACTCTCACACACACACACCGACACACACACACAGACACACACACACACACATATACAGTCCCTTTAAATCCAATCTAAGAACTAGTTTCTTCCTATCCTTTGGATGAAATTGTGAACTGGTCCTATAACTTTTCCATCATTTTCTTCATGACTCCAATCACTGTCTGCCCCAAGAAGTTATTTTTGAATAGTTAAGATATATCCAGTAGTGTGAAAGCATCAAAATTTCCAACTTTTATCTAACATAGAGACTTTCCTCTACCAGTTCAAAACCCTTTAGACCTAGAAGGCTTTGTGTGGTGGACAGAGTGGGAAAAAATGGTAAGTGTCAGCTTTTATCCTCCCTCCTAATTTCACCTCCTTCTATCCCAGCATCCTGTCAGCACCCCTGACCTTTCCAAGGTCTGCACTAAGGGAAGAGGGTATTATGGGTAAGCCCACAGTGATGGTTATGATGGCTGGTGCCACTGTGATCTGACATTGGAACACTCTGAGCTTGGCAGTTGATTAGAGCTGGAACTTTCTCTAGCAGAGTGGTTTTGAAGTTTTCTCGGAAGTCTACATTTTTAAAAGGAAGGGGCCTTTTTCTCTGCTGGTCACTAATAACCCCAACACTAATCCCCTGAGCATTTGGCAGTACACTCCAGACTCTCTCTGTTGGGTTTCCATAACCCTCCAGCTATTCCTCTCGGCAAGATGACTTTTAATTTGGCTCCAGGCTGAGTCTTTTCCCCTTTCTCCTGTCCCCAATCCCAATGGTTTCACTTGCTTCAAAGGAAAACTCATGCATCCTTTCCTTGCAGTCAGTGAAAGTACATGGTTCTTCCTTTTAGTCTTCTCAGCTGTGTGTCAGTATCAGCACACATGCATCCTCAATTCCAGGGGACATGAGTCAAGTTTCCAGGTGGGCTCCTTGAAGCCCCTCTCATGTAGATTACAGTGTGAATGTGTACAACCCAAATACACCTGCTCCCTTAGCCCACAGGAGAACTGGTTACTCATACCACAAGGCTCTCGCCAAATATCTTTTCTCCTAGCTTATTGACCTCCATCATAGAGCATGTCCTGAAGGGACAAATCAGTATCTACCTTGGGGCATGGTTGTGACTGGGCATGTACTGTTTTATTCTCAGCTTTGGAGCTTCAGCCAAAACTGTGATTGGAAGTTTCCTATCTTACGTGTGTCACACTTGTTTTTAACAACTGCTCACCTCCAAGCCGCTCTTAGCATTCCCTGAGGTCTTTGACTGCTAGATCAGTCTTATACATCCAGATGCCTCTTTCAGTAGAGGGATTTAAATTATGTGAATTTAATTATACACGCTTGTGGAGTAAGGAGTGGGGATGGTAAAAATATAAATAATTTAAACAATGCCCGCAGTTCTATGGCTGTTCCTCTCAATGAATTTACAACCCCATGTAAGCTTGAGCTACAGTAAGATCTGCTATTTCCTAGGACATATTCTGTTCTTGACACTCTCTTAAACTATGAGTATCTCACCTTACTGAGCATGAGTCTGTTATCTAAGATACATGTTTTTCATACAATGGCCCCTAAATGCAAGTCAACAATTGAATGTGGTTCTTAATGAAGAAACAGTGATCTTTTCTAAAGATGGAGAGAAAACTGAAAACTAGCTTGTGTAAAAAAAGAGAGAGAGAGAGAGAGAGAGAGAGAGAGAGAGAGAAGGGTGACTGGCTCATCCTGATTTGCTCAGGACTTCCCTGGTTTCAGCGCTAAAAGCCCCATATCCTGGGAATCCCCCCCACCAAGTCCCAGACAAACAGGAATGGTTGATCACACTACCAGGAGAGTTCAAGCATCAGAAGGAACAGAGATTCTTGGAAGAGGGTGAGGCTGTGTCTGAGCACACTCCAGCCCTGCTTCCATCTGACTCTCCCCCTCAACATCACTCTCTCCCAGGTCACCTCCTGCTTTTCTCATTGCTTTTACCTCGGGTGACAGAAAGAAATATAAGCCCCAGCTGAGTCTTGACTTAAGCCAAAGGACTAGAAAGCTAAGTTACTAATATTTTATGCAAAGTTTTTTTTAAGGGATTTCTAGAACTTTTCAATGTATGTTTCTCAGACTCTTTTACACCACAAGGAGGAAAAGGAAACGAACCACAGATAGCAGAGTGGTCTACCCTTACCCACACAATAATTATGGGGAAAATCTAGTGTTTCCTGTTCTTGGCCTAGCCTACTGAGCCATTTTGTCTTAGTAAGTTACTTAACCCTATCTGGGCCACAGTTTTGTGTTGTTTTCAAATAAACCTTTTTAAAAAGAGATAATCTATTTTCTAGCTAAGCCATTGAGTGATGGTGAGGGTCAAATATGGAAAATGTGATAATTCATGTGAAAAATTCCTACTCAGGCCTCTTTCCTCCAAATCTCCAGGCCACTCATGCTACCAGCACACTTCCCCTAGTCATCTGCTTACATTTTCTATCCCAAACATTAAAACTCGCCTGTCTGAGATTTCTTAACATTTGTTTCATTGTGCATGTCAAAAGAAAACCAAACAGTGTGAAAAGAAATCAAACACTTGACTACTGGGTGAAGGTAAATTGTTCAAAGTTAATAAGTCAATTTCATATTAAATAAAGCATCTTTAAACAGAAACACACATAAAACAAAGTTCTGTATTGATTGGTTGATGAGAATGTGACCAGAGGCTCACAGGAACCTGGCCGTATATTTCCCTTAGGTTCAGTATTCAGTAACTCAGAGTTTTATTGAACACAGCTACCACAAATAACAAGAATTGACTGTGTGTGTGGTGTGTGTGTATGTGTACATACAACAATAAACAATTCTTTTCCTAGGGCCAATTTTTGGCTGCCTCGATATATATATTTTGTTCCATAAGTCTTTAAAAAGAGGATAGGGTGATCCTTTCAATGGGGAGAAAATTTTCTAGATGATCTAGATAAACACAGAGAACTAATAACACAGAGGATGAAATTGCAGAAGCCAGAGGACTAGTTAGTATACTAAATTGACAACCAGAAATTCCTTGCTGAAAGTGGATTTTTTTGTGCTGTTTTGGACTTCTGTCAAGTTACTCAACTAACATAAGACTCCTTGGGAAGTACCTTAACTATGCATTGTCTTTATCTAGCCATGTAGTAAATAGCAGGGAAGTTCCAGAATTGACAGTGTGGATTGGAGGCAGGATGAGGGAGGTGATCTCTGGGAAAGAGAAGCAGAGCGAGACTGTGAACTCCGATTTGCTGTTATAATTACAAGTTAACTAAACTCTTAATCAGTTAGGTAGCTTATTTCTCAAAATTAAAAAATGCATGTTGCCACTCAGCAGCACTAAACTTTGAACCCCAGCTCCACTATTTTCTAACTTAGGAGGCCTGGGCAAGCCACTCAAACTTAGTTTGCTCATTGGTAAAAATCAGGAACTAACACCTACCTCAAAATATTGTTTATGTGTTCAAATGATGTAGCCTGTGTATAGCAATATGACACTGTTAAGCCTGCAGTAAGTTCTCAGTAAGTGACAGCATTAGGTACATTCACCGGCTTTATCTTGTTCTTCAATAGAGAGAAACTCTTAGCTAACAAGTGCACCAAGATAGGACTCTTTCAGCAAATATTTTAATGCTTTGAAAAGAATATGAGGATTGGGTGAGTTTCATTTCAATTACAAGAATCATATTAATATTCAATCCCTGCACCTTTTAATGTCATAGAAATGTGGTGAGGAAAAAATAGCTTATTTTCAAAGTTTCTAAGGACAGGCATTTGGAAACCAGCTCAGAATATCTTCTAGAGAACTTTGGCTGAGGAGAGCATAATTTTGTCACTGAGGCTAAGGGTGAAATTTAGAGATTAGAAATCTAAAACAGAATGGATTGACACGTTCATGTATTCATTTGTCCATTCGGTTATCACTTACTGAGTGTTTACCATGGGGCAGACCCTATCCTAGGCACTGGGGATTTAGCTCTGAAGAACACGGACATGAGCCCTGCCCTGTGGTCTTGGGGGTAGAGAGGAAGAGAAAAGCATAAAACAGTTACACAACTGTACACAGCGAGAAATGTTGCTCACACCAGGACACGTGTGATCCAGTCTCAGCCTTGTTGCAAAGAACATAGTCCAGGAACTAACAGGTAACTCCAGGGAAGAAATACTTATATTCAGCAACACATCCACAATTTCCCTCTCCTCGTCACTTGCCTCACTCCTTGAAACCACAAAATATCTCAGCCCCCAGCCTGAGGCCACATCAGTCCTTTATTTCTGCTTTGTTCCCCATTTCTCACCTCCCTGGTGTCTTCTCCACTTCCACTTTCCCCTCACAGTATCTCAAAATCCCCCTACAAGGTGTGAGAGTGGAACAAACAAACCAGCACACCCTTTAGCAGTTGAGAGGGAAAAGGCCAGGATCATTCTATGATAGAATTTTTTATTTCTGCACAGAAAGAAAGCTACGGTGTTTCATTGAAGTGTCCAATAGAAGCCCTAACCAGACTGGTAAACGGAGAAAGGTCCCTGGGAAAATAACACTGAAGTTGAGACTGGAAAGAGAAGGGTTTAGGTAAGAGAAGGAAGCAAATCAGAAATTGTGAGTGAGAGAGAAAGGCGTGGTGTTGGAGGGACAAAGAGAAGGTTAGGTAACAATGTGATCAGCTCAGCGCAGAGCAGAGACATTTGGAAGATGAGGCTGGATAGGCAGGGAGGGGCCTGGTCATGCAGGGTTTTTATTCCCAGAGCAACAGGAAGCCACTCATGAGTATTTATTTCATTTTTACGAATGTAAATACTCTTTATATTTTTCAGATCAAATTTTATTAGTATTTTTGGTAAATACTATTCTTTTAAAGTCAAAATCTATGATCTTTTATTCTGAACCTCTCCTATTCACTGTCACAACATTCACGAAGGTTTTTATTTGGGAATGAGAGTGATCTGTATCCACTCTTTTTAGTTTAATTCACTCTTCTTTAGGGGAAAATAATTATATAGGAAAAGTGAATATATCCTCCATCTATGCAGACTTATCCTAGTCTGACTTGCTATAGACTCCGTACTGAAACAAACACCTCAACTAAGTTTGTTCTAAGGAATGTAGCATAATTGTAGCTCAAAATGTAGCTCTCCTTGACTATATCGTGAAACCCAGAATGGACTTGTGACATAAGTTAGTGTTTAAATATTCAAATCCACCAATTTTTATCATCCTCTGTGCTTGTCACAAAGATTCCTTTTCTCTGTGCTCACAGTGGGTGCTTGCGTTCAGCAGGAAAGAAACAAGTCTCTCATACTATTCTTTGCCTAAACACCTGGTTGTTCAGTTTTAACAAGGTGACTGGTTTCCACCATAACTCAGCTATTTTTCCACTTGGCTGGATCTCCCTGGGCCTTACAGTAAAAATCTATGTAACATTAGCTTTCCTACTAACACTATGTGGGGTTTTTCACCTACATCACACCACTAATTTATGGGTGATTCTCTGAATAATGCAAATGGGGATTCCTTCCTCTGCTCTTCCTTTTAAATTTCTATTAGATATACCGAGAGGCAATGTCATTCAGATCTTTTTGGTTCCGTGTTCTGTCTCAATCTGTATTTCACTGATTTCTAAGCACCGGTAGAACTCTTGCATCTACTACTGGCTGCTTTCCTAGTTTATTGTGTATTTGAAGTAACCATAAAGTGAAAGGCTTTTCCAGGTTTCCTTATTTATAGGATTAGAATAATGGATGCCACTTACCTTTCAGACCAAAGTCCTGTCAAATATAACTAGCTATGAGGAGGACGGTCCACATTTGCTGTCACCCTTCTGAAGACTATAGAAATGCACTGGAGGAATGATCTCCATGTTGAACCACCGGGTTTCATATTTTATGTGCAGCAGTAAAGAGTTTGCCTTGTCTCTACTGAAATCGTTCCCAGTTTGAGAGCAGATGGGCCCTAAACACTAGCTAAATAATGACCGGCTTTAACCATTCTTAATTAAATGGAGAACTTAGAAGTTAGCCACAATGTCTTCCTCCCCGTCTGGACATAGAGGGAACAATATTATAGACTTTGAGGTTTCAAAGAAAAGTATTGTCCTTAGACCCAGGGAAAACGGCCCTTGTCCCGAGCTTCACGCTGATGAGGGCCCCTCTCTGGCTCTTTTCCAGACCTACCCTCCCACTACTGCAGGTGAAGGGATGTGCCCCCTCAGAGCCTAAGCTTACCCTCTGGACCACTTTCTGAATTCTAGGACCACAGAATTCCTAGCCCAAATAGTCCTCAATCTGCTTCCAGAGTTTCTAGGCCTAAGGTGACCAAGGGGCAGCTCTCGGCAAGGAGGTGTGGATGAAGCCTAGACATGTGATTTGGGGCATCCGTACCATGTGCACATGAAGCCCTCGGCTATATGGAACAGAGCCAGTGATGGGAGAAGAAGGGGGCTGATTTCCTTTACATGTCCCTACTGTGGTAGGAAAGTCCAGGTTAGCGGAAAGAACACCTCCTGTTTAACAGTTTGTTAATTTGATTTATAACTGATGAGTATTTAGATATATGATGGGTGGGCCTTATTTATATTCTTGCCCCAAACCTCACAAATGTGAGGGGTGGGTCTTTAGAAGAACATACTGCATTCAGAGAAATCATTGACTAATGATAAATGGGGAAACTTAATATTCTTTTCTAAACACAAATCACTAAGACTATAATACACAAGATGGGAGAGAGAGAAGGCAGAATAAAGCACCATTTAGATCAAACAGTAGGTTCAATCTCTTTTTAAGTTGTGCTCTTTGTTCATAAAGCATGGGGAGCCAGAGAGAACATTCTTCTCTCTGCCGCAAGAATTCCATCTGTAGAACAGAGGCTCCCAGGCTGCCAGCTGCTCTTCACTCCCCTGTTGTAAGAATGCAGCTGAGGTTGAAAACTTGTCACCAAGTTGGAGCCAATATCCACCTGTCCCTCTTGTCAGTCTCCTTCTGTAAAGTCTTCCTGGGATTTAAAAACTGGAGCCATAAAAATGGGATTTGCCTCTTTCTAGAACAGCTAAACAGCATGCATGCGTGCATCATATGTCCCAGGATGACGGTGTCTCTTTAAAATTGTGATATTTAATAAAATAACAGCTGTGCTGGATGATGAATAGCCATTACACATATTCTTTTTTTTTTGCGCGGTACGCAGGCCTCCCACTGCTGTGGCCTCTCCCATTGCGGAGCACAGGCTTCAGACGCGCAGGCTCAGGGGCCATGGCTCACGGGCCCAGCCGCTCCGCGGCACGTGGGATCCTCCTGGACCGGGGCACGAACCCCCGTCCCCTGCATCGGCAGGCAGACTCCCAACCACTGCTCCACCAGGGAAGCCCATTACACGTATTCTTAAGAATTGTTTTCTTATTCAAATCATTGGGTGTGGATGTTGTTTTTTTCCATTTTTAAAATTTTTCTTTATTCATTTTTCATTTGTTTTTATTTTTTGTTGTTTTGTATTTTTTATTACTTTTGGATGTTATTTTTTAAGTAAGCCCCCCCCCAAAAAAAAGAATGATAAAAGAAGAGAGATATTCACAGTTAAAATTTACATAAACATCCTTTCAGTAAATTGTCTACTACTCAAAAATAAAAAATAAGTATAACTATATATGTCATGAGTATATGCTTTTTTCCCCTATAGTAGGAAAGAAAATGCTTTTGTATAATATGCATATTAACATACTATTATTTTTTGTCCTTTTAAATTTTTTAAATTTAACATACTCTTATTTTAATACCTAATATATTTTGAAAATATATAAATCCTTAGGGGATTTTGCTTTGATGTTTAAATTATATTTTAAAACATGTTTATCTTTTCATCAGATCATTAGTAGGAGGAAATGAATATGACATATGTTAAAAAAAAAACTTTAACTCTTTGGAAGAAAAGTACTATATAAAGATATTTTACATAATCTCAAACCTTTTGTCTGAAGTCAAAGAGTGGGTTTAGCTAAACTCATGAGGCAAAATTCCTTCAGGGTCTAAAAAGTGTCATTGGTGAGTGGAGAATCACCCAGGCCCCAGCTGTGGACCCATATGTAAAGCCCCAGTGCAGCAGAAGGGAACAGGGTGATCTGAGTTCCAATCAGGTCCCTGTTGGGGTACAGTGAGCAAGTCATTCATACATCTTGGGATACTTTCCTTGTTCCATGATTACCCCTGTTGCAAACAAATGCTGTTGTGTGTGTGTGTGTGTTTTAAAACAGCTTTTTAAAACAGTAATCTGGAGGCTTCCCTGGTGGCGCAGTGGTTAAGAATCTGCCTGCCATTGCAGGGGACACGGGTTCGAGCCCTGGTCCAGGAAGATCCCACATGCTGCAGAGCAACTAAGCCCGTGCGCCACAACTACTGAGCCTGCGCTCTAGAGCCCACATGCCACAACTACTGAAGCCCGCGCACCTAGAGCCCCTGCTCCACAAAAAGAGAAGCCACTGAGATGAGAAGCCCGCACACTGCACGAAGAGTGGCGCCCACTCGCTGCAACTAGAGAAAGCCCACGCGCAGCAAGGAAGACCCAACGCAGCCAAAAGTAAATAAATAAAATTAATTAGTTAATTAATTAAAAATAAAACAGTAATCTGTTCAACTCTCTCAATGCAGAACTCAAGAAGAGAAGAGAAAGAAAGTTGACTTCTACACCTCTCAGCACCATGTGGTTGTTATTTAGGAACCAGAGTTAGGTCATCAAGTTAGGTATCAGGTATGCTAACTTTATTCATTTTGATCATACGTATATGGATTTCTGAAAGGACATCTTTTCCACATCTCTTAACAGTGCTGAAGCCACATATAAGAATAGTATACCACGCCATTAGAATAATTACGATACAGGAGAACAGTAAGAGCCAGCAGACAGACTAGAGCAAGATGTATCACATCTATGAACACAGAATTAATACGGCAGAGCCGTGGAGAGCAGATACTTACAGCACACTCATCATCTCCTTTAAAGTAAAATCTTTAAAGAGGGTGTCCAGTTGAGAGGTTTTGATTGAGCTCAAGAGAATGACTGAATAATGATATTGATCCAATTCGGATATACATTGACCTTTGGAAATCTTTCCAATTCTAATTTTTAAAAAAGAAAACATATATTTCTCTATTTGAGAGGTAAACGTGGGTATGCCAGGGGAACTCCCTGACCGCCCAGTGATTAAGATTCTTCTTCTTTTTTTTTTTTTTGTGGTATGCGGGCCTCTCACTGTTGTGGCCTCTCCTGTTGCAGAGCACAGGCTCCGGACGCGCAGGTTCAGCGGCCATGGCTCACGGGACCAGCCACTCCGCGGCATGTGGGATCCTCCAGACCGGGGCACGAACCCGTGTCCCTTGCATCGGCAGGCGGACTCTCAACCACTGCGCCACCAGGGAAGCCCCAGTGATTAAGACTCCGAGTGAGCTTCCAATGCCGGGAGCCTGGGTTCTATCCCTGGTCAGAGAACTAGGGTCCCGCAAGCTGTGCGGTGCGGGGAGGTGGGGTGGGGGGGAGGCGGGTATGCCTTGGAGAAAACATACTGTGGACTTACAGAACCTCTGAACGTATACCTTTTGTTCCGCTGACGCTGAGATCAGAAAGTAATAAAGGAAGGGGATTACATTCCCTGACTCCATTGGGCTTAGCTATTCCTGGAACAGAGCTTATCAAAATGAGAAATTGGCTGGGAAAGTCACTTTTCAGTTCTCAACATTTCAATCATGGAAAGTGATGCAAATGTCACAATCACATTTTTCTAACTCCCTGATTTGTTTTTTCTCCTGCATACCACTGTTTCCTTTGGAGAGCAAGTAGCAACTGGAAGCCAGCTGCCGAGGGTTAGTCGGTTCAGTCCATTCACTTACTTCACACTCTTCACCTCTCACTTTTACCATCGTCTTCACCTTTAATGCCATGAACTTCCAACATATACCAGGGAGCCAGGAAGAGCTTTGTAGTGAAGCTAAGGTTTAACAAAAGGTAAACCCGTTCCATCCCTTCCTGTATCAGAACATGTAGCTCTACCTGGCAAAGAACGACATCACCTTTTAAATGATACACTGTACCACAGAGGAACCGATTTGCAGGGCAGAAATAGAGACACAGATGTAGAGAACAAACGTATGGACACCAAGGGGGGACAGTGGCGGGGTAGGGGTGGTGATGTGATGAAATGGGAGATTGGGATTGACATATATACACTAATATGTATAAAATGGATAACTAATAAGAACCTGCTGTATAAAAAAAATAAAATTCAAAAAAAGTAAAAACAAAAAAGTGATACACTGTACTCAGCCTCAATGTGAGCTCTCAGTACTAAGTGTATGTGTTAAATAGTAATAACTTAAACATTTGCTCACCATAACATCTGTGTATGTTCAAATAATACTGGCTACTAAAATTTCACCACACATGTACTCTTCTACCACCTCTCCTGCACAGAAAGCTCATTCAAATTTAAGTCTTAGCAGCACTGGAATGTGTGTATTTATAAGATTATTTTCCAGTTTCTGTGGAGAGCCAATTTACACACTTGCAATAATTTCAGTAAATAAATAGACTGTATCCCTCCTACCACATTCTTCATTGTGAGTCTATTATATACAGCAAGACTATTTTATTGATACTGACCATGCCACATGCATGTGTATATGTGCATTGATAGTGACATAGATGTAGATGCAGAGAGCTGTCATTCATCCCATGCTAACTATATGCCGGGCAATGTGCAAATCATTTTACTCATTCATGTAACGAGTATTTGTTGAACACTTCTGATGTGTTGGGCACTTGGGTTAGGTACGAAGTAGGTGAGAGCTAGTCCTCGTGAAGCTTATAGTCTAGTAGAGACTATAACATGTAAGAAAAACGTCAGCCAGGCATCTACGAGAGGGTCTGCCTCCATGATAAAGTAGCCTTTCAGCTGAGACCTGAAAGAGAGTTCAATAGGTGAAAAGTGGGGACAGAATGGTGCTGTCAGAGGAAACGGTAAGTGAGAATGCAAAGTAAGCCTGAAGAATTAAAAAGAGCTCAATGGGGCTTCCCTGGTGGCGCAGTGGTTGAGAGTCTGCCTGCCGATGCAGGGCACACGGGTTCGTGCCCCGGTTCGGGAAGATCCCACATGCCGCGGAGCGGCTGGGCCCGTGAGCCATGGCCGCTGAGCCTGCGCGTCCGGAGCCTGTGCTCCACAACGGGAGAGGCCACAACAGTGAGAGGTCCGCGTACAGCAAAAAAAAAAAAAAAAAAAAGAGCTCAATGGAAGAAGCAGAGTGGTTCGTGATAATGTTGGAAGAGTTACAATGGCCAGGTCTGGAAGGCCTTTTTTAAGCAAATTAAGACACCTGGACTTTCCGCTGAAGGCAGTGAGGAAGAGTCTAGAGGCTTTAAACAGGCTAGTGGCACAGATCTGCATTTCCCAAGAATACTTTTGCCTCAGTATGGAGCGAGGGTTAGAGACAAGGGGATCAGTTAGAAGCCATTGCAACTACCCAGGTTGGAGATCACCGTGACCTGGACTAAGGTGCAGAATTGGAGAGGAGCAAAGGGAATGCATTAAAGAAATTGATGTGTTAGTGTCATCAAGACCTGGGGACAGATTGAACTGCAGGGGTGGAGGGTAGGGGAGAGAGGTATCAAGGTCTCAGCAACTGTCTGATGGGTACAACTGTGCTGAAGAGTCAAATCAGATCCTCCACTCAGAGCACAGCCAATATGTCCTTTAATGTCGTGCCTCAATGATCGCAGTTTTCCATTTGGAAGACAGATACTCTCCTAGGGTCCCTACAGTGAGGAAGACTCAAAGCACTTTCAACTCAACAGCAAGCGCTATCTTCACTTCACACATGGAAAAAAACTTATTTGATAAAAAAGGATTATTTCTACTTCTTTCCTTGGCCTCATCTGAACCTTCTGTGAAGGCATGTGAATAGAAATTAAGACACAACTTCCAAATGGGTATAGTTTTCTAACATTATCCTTCATCGTTAAAATTGTTTTGCTTTGCTTCTCAGGTACTCTGGATTCTAACATTAGTTTGAATTATTACCAGGAATCATAGAAATATGTGGTTTTGAGAGTCCAATGAGCAGACTCTTAAAAAGTATTTAGTTTCATGGGCTTCCCTGGTGGCGCAGTGGTTGAGAGTCCGCCTGCCGATGCAGGGTACACGGGTTCATGCCCCAGTCCGGGAAGATCCCACATGCCATGGAGCGGCTGGGCCCGTGAGCCATGGCCGCTGAGCCTGCACGTCCGGAGCCTGTGCTCCACAATGGGAGAGGCCACAACAGTGAGAGGCCCGTGTAACGTGAAAAAAAAAAAAAAAAAAAAAGTATTTAGTTTCTTAGTGATCATGTTCACGCATCATTAAAGCTAAAGTTCATGAGAAGCCAGCAGAGCCTATTTCAAAAAGCAGCAAAAATCTATTCCAATAACTTCCTGTCAGCTTCTAAAACTTGCAAATTAGCCCTATAACAACAGTAAGGGGTTGGTGTGAAGGGAAAGATTGGAAGTGACCCCACAAAGCACACTTATTCGTAGGATAAAATGCCATGTCTTTGAGTGTAGGTAGAAGTTCCTATAGATCGGATGTGGGAATGAAGAAAGTAAAGCGGAAGAGTGACAGCTGGCACACTGACAACTCCATTTTCTCTAAAAATACACACAGAGTCATTGTTAAGATGGCTTGATGGTGTCTGTTGTCAAGTCCAGTGATGTCATTATAAGAATCAACTTATTGGTGAGAACTCTCTGGAGTAGAGTTCAAATCTCTGCCTCACATGATAGGGAAAGATACAGGTGGAGTGGGGACATCTGGTGAATTCTTTTTCTTATTCTACAAATAATGTCCCCAAATAATGCAATGCTGATTCTTCAATCATTTACAGAATGAAAACAAGAAAGAATTAAAATTTAGGACAATGTCATCCAAATGGCACACATACACAGGAAAAGCAAACCAAGGCAAGTAACTGAAGTTTTGTTCCAAGATGACAATATATAAAAATAGGTTGTCTAAGAGACTGACTGAATGGCAGAGATGGGTATTATTCACAGCTGACCACGGGGAAGAATACGGAATTAGGAAGTTGAAGTACCTAGCAGAAATGTATACAGATACACAAGGCTATGCACTCTGACTGCCCTAAAACACTGCAGAATTGCTTTACTTTTTAGCAAAAGTGTTTACCTCCTTGTGTGTTATTATTTTACAAATGTGAAAATGTACTTGTTATTCTTGGAACCAACTCACAAAAGATTGTCCTTGGTGGTGTTTTTTTTTTTTTTTTTGCGGTACACGGGCCTCTCACTGTTGTGGCCTCTCGCATTGCGGAGCACAGGCTCTGGACGTGCAGGCTCAGCGGCCATGGCTCACGGGCCCAGCCGCTCCGCGGCATGTAGGATCCTCCCAGAGCGGGGCACGAACCCATATTCCCTGCATCGGCAGGCAGACTCTCAACCACTGCGCCACCAGGGAAGCCCCTTGGTGGTTTTTATGTATATGGAGAAGAGCTGGTGTCAGGTGAGCAGCGTCAAAAGAACAGAGATCACCATCCTAATCAAAGGGAATGAGAGCGGTCAGTAAATCTGCTTCCCTTAGGCAAACCACAAAACCTCTTACTCTTCCCCGAAAAAAAATGATGTAGAGATCTTCTTTCCCAGGATAAGCACTTTAAGTCGCAAAACTCTACAAGCCAAGCTTCCAAAATATTATTAATATTGATGAGTGAATTCACCAAGGGCTCAATATAATTTTAGTGCTAGCAGAAAAAGTCATGATGTCATCTATTTCAACAGGAGAAAGAGAGGAGTGGGGAGGGGGAAAGAGGCAAAGGAGGAGGGGAGAAAAGAGGAGGAAGGAAGGAAGGAAGGGAGGGAGGGAGGAAAAAGAAGAATAAGGACAAAAAATAAAGATTCACAAAAGGGTATGTAATTTATAATAGAGTGAAAACAAACCGCCTTAGTTCTTATAAAACCAAAACTTACTTTTAAAGTTTCCCCAATAATAATAATAATAATAGCAAAATCTTACATATACTTTGTGCCAGTCTCTGTTCTAAAGGTTACACACAAATTAACTCAGAGATACAATTTATATGCCCACTTGACAGATGAGGTTATTGAAGCACAAGGAGATAAGTAACTTGCCCAGAATCACTAAGCAGTGGAATCAGGATTTGAACCCAGGCAGTTATGCTTCTAGGTCCTTCTCACTATGTCCTGAATATTTATTATGTCACTGGATACAGTGCTACTGCAAGTGCTGGTCCATGGAGTATTTGTTACTGGTCCACAATGAGATGAGGCGCTTGCACAGAACACAAGGACTAGGTAACTAAACACCGCTCAGTTCAGCTGACTTTGTTTTTTTCAGTAGGTTTCCTGGAGGAAAGAAGCAGTGCACCTAACGTATGGCCTAGATCAAGCTGCTAATCTCATCTCTAACCGGTAGCAAACAGTACATGGACCAGTAACAGTCTGGGAATTACCCTTTGAGCAGCACAATTCTAGAAGATTCCCTTCCCTGGATGCAGAATTGGTAAGGGAACTAACATTTTTGAGCAATGAAACCACACTTAGCTTTGTCCCTATGCTGTTTGATCCTGAAAACAACCCTTTGAGGTGGGTGGTGATCAACAAGCTGAAACTGAGACTCGGGGGCTAATGAAATGTCTAGTCCCCAGTCGCACAACCAGTAAGGGTTAGAACCCAGATCTGGCCAGTACCCATGCCACGCTGGACTAAGGATAAGGAACAGAGGAGGTCCAGCACTCAGGAGATGTGTGAAGTAGGAACATTTGGGGTTTGGTTCTCTAAGCTTCCCATTCTTATTTCAACACCATCCTTCCAACCCTTTCCTGCTCATTCACTCTCCAGAGATGCCCTCTCTTGACACATCTAGTCAGAAGTGTCTCCCTGAGCACCTTTCAAATTAAGCTAGATGATTTGTTTAATCATGTTCCTTCCAGCCTGAGCAAAGACGAGTTTTCCTCTGAGTCCAATTAACATGTGCCCGTTTCCAAATAAGGGCAAACGACAATGGAATGTGAGTTTAATCCCACTGCATTCCTATTGGGAACACAATTTTACCTTTAGGAAACAACAGTGCTCCCTCCCTCATCTCCAGGGTGCCTGTGGAATGGAGGCGGGTGTGAACGGGAATTCAGTGCTTCTCTTTTTCCCACACGGGTGAAGGAGTCTCACGCTGTCCTTCCCTGGTACTGCCCTGGGTGTCTAAGGAAGCCACCAGGTAAAGGACAGGTGAACCACAAAATCTGCAAGTTAGAAAGACAACTTTCTACCTGAAGAACTTTACCCCCGAGAGATGGTCATCCAAGTCTGCATAAACTTTTGTGATAAGGAAGTAGTCACTTTGAATAGCAGAGCATATTAATTCAGTGCAACTCTATGGCTACAAAGTTCTTTCTTAATATTAGTCTAAAATCTGCTTCTCTGTGTTGTCTCTATGACAAGCTCTAGGTTTCCCCTTCTACGGCAATATGAAAATTTCATCCTTCCACCTCACCACTTCACACACTAGGAAAACGTCACGCCCTCATAAATGTTCTCTTATCTGGGGAAAATACCAGTTCCTTCAGCCTTCTGTCACGCGACATGGTTTCTGGAATCCAGTCACTCTGCTTTAGATACGTCTGGCTCTCGTGAATGGTTAAAAATATGGGTTCTGGAGTCAATTGCTTGAGTTGGAATCCTAGTTCTACCAGCTCTTAGCTGTGTAAATGGGGGAAATTGGCTTAACCTTTTTTTTTTTTGACCAGGGATTGAACCCGTGCCCTCTGCAATGGAAGCACGGAGTCTTAACCACTGGACCACCAGGGAAGTCCCGGCTTGGAGCTTTCTATGTCCCTTTTTCTTCATTGCAAAAACAGAGACCTACTTGATAATGTGCTGTGAATATGTGGTATAACCATGTATGTAAAGCACGTAGTAAGTGCTCCAAAATTTTAACTCTTATCATTACTCCAGAGCACAATGTGACCACACATTCCTTTGCTCGGAAATTGTGATTCTACTAAAGTAGCCAAAAACTGCATTTGCTTTCTTCACAGCCATTATTGGGAGGGTTAGGAAGGTGCTATATTAAACAGCTTCATCAGGGTAGACCTCTTTGAGAAGGTGGTGTTTGAGCAAAGACTCAAAGTGAGGGAGTTAACTACACATAGGTATATCAGGAAAACAGTGTGCCAGTAACGCAGGGTACAGATGCACGTGGCATGTTCCCAAAACAGAATGTGGCTTGTGTGTACAGTGGCTTGGAGCCCAGGGAGTGAGGGAGTTACAGAGGAAGTTACAGAGGAAGACTTCTTGTTGGGTTAATATTAATCCATTCGTCAACATAATGGGTAAATATATTTAACCAGCTTTAAGTTCAGATACTCTACCACCATCAAGTTAAATGTCTCCATCATTTTGCAATGACGTGAGTGAGCAGTTACAGAGGAAGTTCCTGGAGGTAACCGGCAGGTCAGTTAGAGCCGGGCGCGGGGTTGGGGGGAGGGGGCTTGACTTTGAGGGAAATCTAGAGCCTCTGCAGGATTTTGAACACAATCAATCATCCGACCTATATTTTAAATAGATCATTCTGGATGCTGATTTGAGAAAAGACTACCCCCTCCTCAGGCTGAAGAGAAAGTGAGTTAGGAGATTATTGCCAATACGGTGAGAGAAAGAGGATGGTGACTCAGACCACGTTGGCAGCAGTGAAGATGAGACGGGGTCAGAGGCTGGGTATGTTTTAAGGGTAGGGTCAAGAGGGTTTTCTGGTGGATGAGATATGAGGTGTGATAGAAGGAGAGTCAGTTACTGCCAAGTTTTCAGCTGGAACAATCAGAAAGGTAGAGTTGTATCCAGGAGTTGAAGAAGCTGCTAGTGGAGCGAGCTTAGAGAGAAAAAGCAGGAGTTGGACATGGAGCGTGATGAGTTTGAGCTGTTAACTACACCTAAGGACGGAGGCGTAGAGCAGGGAGGTGAGCATGCACGTCTCCAGGTGGGGAGAAAGTCTGGGCTGTAGACCTAAACTGGGGCACATCTCAGGGACTAGAGGAGATCAGCCCGGAGTGATTGGGGAAGGAGTGAGCCCAAGGACTAGGAGGTTGAGGGAGGAAAGTGGAAACCAGAAAAGGAGACTGAGAGGGAACAGCCAGTGCAATAGAGGAAGATAAAGAAATATGCTGTCCTGAAAGCCAAAGGGACAGAATGCGTCAAGGGAAAGAGAGCAATCGAATGTAACAAGTGCTGCCCCCAGGCCAAGTACAGCAAGGACTGAGAATTGGATTTACCCACCTAGACACCAGTGCTGACCCAGACAAGAGATGCTGAGGGGATGTGGTCCAGGCACAAGTCCCATTTCCTCTGCTTCCAGCCATGATATTAGAGACTGGATTTACCCTCCCTCCTTAAACATTTAAAAACCTGGACAAAATACATGAAATAACAGTTTCAGACACTGAAAAACAAGCAGCAAGGGACAGTGATCCCTGACCCAGTTTATTGCCTAAAAAAAGTTCCTGGCCATGGCATGTGGAGAGAGAAGCCAGGTAGGCCCCAGAGGTTCTCCTGAGTTGAGAAGACAGAGGTGAGAATTCCGGGAGGCCAAGGCAGTGCAAGGCACAGAGCAGAATAGCTGAGCCAAGAAGATGCACAGAGAAAAGGCTCTGGAGATCTGCAGGTGTTCCTTCTAGAGGGGCCTCAGCTGAGGACTGATCAGCACGTGTCTATGAAGAGGAAACTCTCCAAGGCCAGGGAAACAACCATGGAAGAGGAGGAAGGGGAACAGTTCCCAGATCACATGGGCTAGAAGAGTTCACAGAATAATAGCTCATCTCAAAGCTGATGGGAATTACCCAACAGAGAGAGAATAATTGGTGATAGAGATGAGGAAAGGAGAATTGCTTGGGTAATGTCTCTGTGGAGGCAAGCAGGGTGGGATCCAGTGCACAAATAGAGGCGTGCGCTGTAGATAATTCTGTTGCAAGAGTATGTTGGTGGAGATGCTGGTGGGTGGGTAGACACGGTGGTGTGGGATCTGTGGAAGTTCTCTCCTTATTGCTTCAATTTTCCCATCTCAGTACAAGCCCTGAGCATCAGCTAAAAAGGAGGATAAGGGAGGAGATGCTGAGGATTTGAGGAGAGAGGAGAATGTGTGAAGTGTTCCTTCAGCAGAGCAAAACTGTAAAAAGTCCTAGTGCACCTTGAGCATTTATATAGTTCTAGGACTGGCAGCACTGAGGGCCTATTTGGCCATGAATTTGAAATGAGGACTTCCAACGTGGTTGTATATTTTTCCAGCCACTTTCAGATGCACAAGTCCAAGTGCAGTGTAGTAAGAATTGGATTTCACCTGGGTTGTGGATATGCTAAGTGAGGTCGATAAAGGGAGAGAGGGGCAAGCAAGCTGTGTATCATCACAGTTGACTTGGATTGAATGTAGTCCTTGTAAGTGTTTTCTCCCACAAACTGCTGCTATTAAGCCAGATCCCCTCTCTGCTGTATTTGTGTGACTGAGTCCTTTGAACCGAAGGCCACTCTATCCATGTATTTTTATTCCATTACCCATTGTAACAGCTCTCGTTCAGCTTTGGGTCAGTGAATGTCTCTCTCTTCTTCCAGCCACCATCAGAAATACTGAACAGGACAAAGTCAAGGGCAGAGTCTATTGGTTCACCTCTAAAGACTTCTTGTTGGGTTAATATTAATCCATTCGTCAACATAATGGATAAATATATTTAACCAGCTTTAAGTTCAGATACTCTACCACCATCAAGTTAAATGTCTCCATCATTTTGCAATGACGTCAAGTGAGTTTATTAAATGCCTTACTGAAAGCAAGATACTATATCTATAGCATTTCCCCATCTTTTCAATCTAATCCAAAAAAATTTTTTAAGTCATGAATTTAGTTTGACATAACTTGTTAACAAACCATATTGCTGTTAGCAGTTAATGTTTTGGGGTTTTCAAGATATCACTCTTCTGGACAGGTCAGCTATATTTGCTTAAAGTAGGAGACAGCAGATTTATGATGGCTGATGGCCAAAATACCTCCCCCTGGACCAACCAAGCACCTCTTACCTCCATGCTAGTTCTAATTTAGTTTAAGACCTACTCAAGTTACTCAAATGGTAGCGGTCTAGGTATAACAATACTGGGGCAGACACTGCTAGTTGCTTACCCTATTCTCCCCTTCTTCCTTGTTAACTGGACTCCCAATTTTGTCCTTGGAAGCAATGTGTTAAGCTAGAAAAAGAGAAGAATGGAAGGAAGGAAGGAAGGAAAGGAAGGAGGGAGGAAGGGAGGGGGGAAAAGAGAGAGAGGGACGGGGAGAGAGAAAGAGAGAGAGAGAGACACTCTTATTTCCTATCCTTTTTGCGGCCAGGAGTCCATGTTACTGTTCAGACCAATAAGATAAAAGCAGAAGTTTTGAATTCCTGATATTTACATATGGAAAACACATTTCTCCTCATCATTTCCTTCTGCAGGCATGGAAATGGATGTGATGCCAGAGGCCATGAGATGGTAGATATCAGGATGAAAGCTGCATGTCAAGAATGGTGAAAAGGGGCTTCCCTGGTGGCTCAGTGGTTAAGAATCCGCCTGCCAATGCAGGGGACACAGGTTTGATCGCTCGTCCAGGAAGATCCCAGATGCCACAGAGCAACTAAGCTCGTGCACCACAACTACTGAGTCTGTGCTCTAGAGCCCGTGAGCCACAACCACTGAGCCTGCGTGCCACAACTACTGAAGCCCGCATGCCCTGGAGCCCACGCTCCTCAATCAGAGAGGCCACCACAATGAGAAGCCCATGCACTGCAACAAAGAGTAGCCCCCGCTCACCGCAACTAGAGAAAGCCCGCGCGCAGCAATGAAGACCCAACAACGAAGACCCAATGCAGCCAAAAATAAATAAATAAATTTATTTTTTTTTAAAAAAAGAATGGTGAAGAGGAAACCTGGAGGAGCCCAGCATGTCATAATGTGGAGCCGCCGCTCCAGCCCTGAGCACCTGCCTCCAGACTTCTTGTTACCTGAAGACTGCAAACCCCTTCTGGGCTAAGTCACTAATGCAGAGCTCCAGTTCCGTGCAACAGAACTTATACATATATATGTGGATAGAACCTGGAAAGCTGTCAGGCACTGCAGCAGCCCTATGAATGGACTACTGTCTCCATCTCACCCCCTCTCCAGTTGTTACATGGTCTGTTTCTTATGTATTTTTTTCCTGAACATTTATTTATTCTCTTTTCTCTAACTACTTGCTTCCTAATCTGATCACTATATCTGTTCTCTAAGCAAAACGTTCTACTCTTTTTGCTATCTCATAACTTCAGTTTACCCACAATCCACCATGGCCTTTCCAGCATACCTTTACCTTACATTGTAAGTTTTAACTTTCAGTTCCCATGCTAATTTTCTCATCCTTCGTTATTGAAGCAAAGGAGTATGATTGTCTTATTTTGTTTAGGTCACAGGCCAACCCACTGATGGGCCACCTGTGGATCTGGTGTCCAGCTCTAATCCAGCCAGCTATGGTTTGGAGGATGGATGGGTTTAGGAATATTGCAGGAAACTGGTCCTCCAAGGTGCTTCTCAGCAGGGACTATGGGAATTCAGGGCTGGCAAGAAGGGGGTGGCAGGGGACTTCTCTGGTGGTCCAGTAGCTAAGACTCCAAGCTCCCAATGCAGGGGGCCCAGGTTTGATCCTTGGTCAGGGAACTAGATCCCACACGAGGCAACTAAAGGTCCCACATGCCACAACTAAGACCCAACGCAGCCAAATAAATAAAGTATTTTTTTAAAAAGTGTGGGGGATGGCAAGCATCAGAGTGAACCTTAGTCTGGTACAGAAATCTTAGCCACTCCTGTAGACCAAATACAACTAAAGTCTCATTTTTAATTATTCACATTTCAGAAAATATAACCTAAAAAACTGTGGCTGGGAAATTCCAGGCCTCAACTCCTAATCCCAGTTTTTCTATGAACGCACTATGTGAAAGTTTGAAGATCTATTCGTGCCTTACTTTCTTCATCTGTAAAAATAGGGAGCGCATAGCTATTACCTCTTGAGGTTGCAGAGATGAACCATCAAACTGATTTGCAAAGTGTTTTATTGCCATAAAGTGCTATGTTGAAAATTCCCTGTATTTAAATTGCCTGATTTGTTGCAGTGGATAATAAAGAGAGCTATTTAAAGAATATATTTTAAATAAATACATGTTTAATTTCAGTTTTCTTTCTGTTATTACTTTTGTGAAAGTCATTAAAATCAAGGAAGAATTGTTTGAGATGCTAATTAAAGGCTTCAATCACACTAAATTTTTCCCTACCTAAAAGATAAAATTCCAGCTCTATGTCTTTAGTTTCCTCTCAGAATTCATTCACCAGACATGTAAGTACAGCTATGTCCTGGGTTTTATGCTTAAATGTGTAGAAGCAAAATGTCTGTAGACAGACATAGACAACAAACTTATGGGTAACAAAGGGGAAAGGCAGGGAGGGATGAATTAGGATTTGGGGATTAACATGTACACACTACTATATATAAAACAGATAACCAATAAGGACCTACTGTATAGCACAGGGAGCTATACTCAATATTTTGAAATAATCTGTAAGGGAAAAAAATCTGAAAAAGAATAGATAGATAGATAACTGAATCACTTTGCTGTATACCTGAAACTAACACAACATTGTAAATCAACCCATACTTCAATTTAAAAAAAAATCGAGGGCTTCCCTGGTGGCGCAGTGGTTGAGAGTCTGCCTGCCGATGCAGGGGACGCAGGTTTGTGCCCCGGTCCAGGAAGATCCCACATGCCGCGGAGCGGCTGGGCCCGTCAGCCATGGCTGCTGAGCCTGCGCGTCCGGAGCCTGTGCTCCGCAACGGGAGAGGCCACAGCAGCGAGAGGCCCGCGTACCGCAGAAAAAAAAAAAAAAAAATTTGATGGGTAGAGCCAGTACTTTTGAGAGTTGACTATGATCATCTCTTCCTGACTCCAGATCTCTCCCCAGCTCCATTTTCAGTGATGTCATGGTGGTACCTTGAAACTGGCCATGGTGGGAGTGTTTACATGACAGAAATAAGCAAGTCCTATAAATGAGGTCTTTCCTTTTCTTTTTCCAGAGAGCCAGTTGTTAAACATTTCCTAGCACACCACTGGAATTGATGTACTCAGAACTGAAACACACCCACAGGTACAAACGCACATCATTGTTATCAACAACAACAGCAAAATAGGCCTAGTAAGCATCAAACAGAGATTACTTTTTCAAAGGTTATAGCGTTTCTTCTTTTAAAAACTTTTCCATGGGAGTCTGTAGGCACACTCTGAACATTTGCTGCAAGTGAATCCTGACATTTTCTTAGCCTACAGCAGTAATTTCCAAACACTAAAATGCCATCAGAAACAACCAGAGGGCTTATCGAAACAAACTGCTGAGCGCCAACCCCTGAGCTTCTGATTCGGTCGCTTTGGGATGGGTCCTATAATTTACATTTTTAACAAGTTCCCAGATGATGTTGATGCTATTGGCTTAAAAAAATATGGAGTGGTACAAAACAAAACGAAAGAATAAATACGAAGATTAGAATGGCACTGATAAATGTGGGTTAGACCAGTGCAAATTTAGTAAAACGCACATAATGAGACTAATGTGCTTGGAAACTATATAGAAGGCCAGTTTAGGATGCTGGCTACCCAAGAAATACCCTTGTTCCGTGTTTCTAGGCCTCCTCACAGTAATTAAGGTTGTTAGCGTTTGCTCTTGATAGATCTAAAGTGCTGTGAATTTGGCGTCAGGGTTTTCTCTTCACCAGAAAATCATTTTGCTTCATTGGGCCTCAGTTTCCTTACCAGTTAAAAGTGAGAATTTAATTCCATGTTCAAATCTCTGTATTAATCAACTTTAAAATGAAAAAGAATTCATCACAAGTTTCCTTACTTAATGAAGGATTGTTGTAAAATCATAATAATACACCAGGAAATAAGAAACCAGGATCTTAGACCCCAAAGACACAGACAGACAGGGCCTACAGCAGAGCCAGCTTTCAGAAACAGTGGAGTTTGGGAACTGGGTGGTCCTTCAGAAACCAATGAAGTTTTTCCAACCCAGTTACCTTGCCACCATCTCATCAGTATGCTTGTGGGGTGCCCATTCTAGAGTCCCAATGTTACCATGTCTTTGCCACTCTCTGTCTCTGCTTCTGTGTCTCTTACTTTCCCCTCCCACGGCTACATGGGCATAACCCTCTCCCTTCTGTGGCTTCTGCATTTCTATGTACCATACTCATTGTGTACCTCCTAGCTTTGGCCACCCTTTCCTACTTGCCATCTCTGTAAGCATTGCATTCAAAGCTTAATAAAGGATGAATCTAGATCTATTTTGTTCATAGCTTTACACAATGCCTAGCATAGTAGTTGGCATATTGTAGATTCTCAATAAATATTTTTTGAATGAATGAGTGCCTCATTTAGGTTAACTCATAGACCGGCCCACTGCATATCTATCTGTATTTGTAGCCAAGAAGGTTTCATGGTATAAACCTTGACCAGTTAACGTGTAAAAAATTTGAAAATCTGCTTTGCTCATCAGGAGTCTGTGGACTAGCCCTCAAAACATGAATATTCATCTATGGACGTTCACCTTACCCAGTTTGGATCCAGCAAAAGAAAGAAAAATTGGATTGGTTAAGGAGGGTTGGGGGATGGCCAGGGGTTAATATAATTACTCTTACCAACTGTCTAGGCTCACCTAAATGCTTCCGCCAATTAATCACTCTGTAGAACTCTGTGGGTCAAGTCTCAGAATTATCCCACTGGGGGAGCAAAGGAACTGGGGTATTTATGCACTTACTCCCATCAGTTATTGGTGGGACTGGGGGCTGGGAAAGGGGCCATTAATTCTCTGGAATATCCAGTCCACGCACACTGCCACAGAAAACATTCAGGCTGTCAGAGTTTAGCCACAGTAGTTACTGTAATAGTAAGGCGGAGGTGAACTTGGCTAGCCACTGACAGTGGTCGTTACAGACTCTCTTCCACCTTACGGTCATGACTGAGAATTTCACTGCCCTCGGAATACTAGAATTCCATCAGTAAGCATAACTCTTTTTTGTTCCTTAATCCTCTGACCCTCAACACTTATATCCAGCAACAGTTCCATAATTCACAATGCACTTCCTCCAGAAATTGTAGTAGAAGTACAGCTACCAACCATCCATACCCCACTACTAAATCCAATAACAGGAAATAAAAGTCATTATAGCAATTGCCATTTGCTAATGCAATTTTCTGCTGACTTGCTCTCCATCCAGACTCGCCCCCAGCCCCTGACCCCGCCATCCACATACACCTACACTATGAGCTCATTGAGAAAAAGGCCTCTTTGTTACTCATTCTTAAATCCCCTAAAAGCGTACCGGGCAGGTAGTTGGCACTCAAATGTTTCTTCAGTGAACTAACTAAACTGACGGTCTTAGTTTAGATCCATGGAATCACAAAGTCTAGCCTCAGAATCCTATGCATAGGATTCTGGCCATTTAGTTCCAGATCAGCATGTTCACTACGTGATGGGAACTGACTTCTTTGCCAAATTCAGGCATCATTTCTGATACTTGGGAACATCGCTACTCCTCCATCAAAGCTCTGTTGTATACTTTATGAATTAGGAACTTTGAAACTATAGGACTACCTTTACCACTTTTAGAGGAGAGGAAAAATACTAAAAAGACTTTTATTTCCTGAACACCCACTAGTAACACTACTAGTGCCCTTGGTAGAAGAGTAACACCTCTGTTTCTAAAGGCACCAAGTACACTGTAGGGAAGAGAGATGGTTTTTGTTTTGTCTGTTATGTTTACAGGTCTCTATTTGTGTTTCCTCGGGTTCTCTCATTAAATCTTAAAGTCCCCAAGTGTTTATGACTTAATGTGTGTCTTCTGCTTCTTTTGTAATTCTTCACAGTAGCTGGCAGAGTGCTTGGCACATAAAGAATTGTCAACAAACCGTGGCTGATGGATAGAATCGCCCTGTACGTAGGTGGAACAGCCCTAAGCAAGCATTAATAGCTAGAATTTCTTGGGTCCTGACAGTAGTCAGTGTCTAACACCTAGAAAATAGGCCTGCTCTGGCCACTTCGGTGCTCAGGAATGACTAAACATTTCATTTCTGCAGCCACTGAGTTTGGTTTTTTCTAGTCATCTGTGAAAGCAAGTGCTAAACATGTAATGACCTTAATCTTTCATTTTTATGACCCACTGGTATCTAATCAACAGTAACCATAAGGTAGACCCAATGCTTAGTAATAGGTGACATAAGAGCCTTCATTCTGAAGGTAGCCACTAAGCTGTGGAAAATATAATTTAATTCTGTCCGCATAAGGGAAGTTTCAGTAGAGACTTTTGCACTCAAACTCCTGAAATACCAATCCCTTTTCTTTTCAGGCCTTCTTTTGGTGCCTCTGAGTAAAATCAAAAGCAAATGTGTGGAGTAAAATAAAAATTAGGAACTCTAAAAAAAAAAAAAAAAAAAAAAAAAAATTAGGAACTCTAATCCCGTAAGAAAACTCCTGCTCTGCGATTTGATAGGGTCAGGAGCTGGGAGGAAGGATTCAATTTTCAGCGGCTCTGTTCTGTCCCTGCAGCCTGCCATGTGTTCCAGCCCAGCCTTGATCGGCAGCCGTCGCTGTTTACTATGTGACAGACAGCTGTGCCCTACCGGCTCTAGGCCATCGTTGTCATTCCTCCACCTCGAGCGCCAGCCGCTCATGTGTGACATGAGGCACTTCCGGAAACTGCCGCCCATCCTGAGCCGTGGTCTTTGGCAGGAAAGCGCAATGTCGGACCAGGGCTGATCATCAAAGGGTCTCCCAAGACACAGATAAAAAAGCAGACAGAAAAGGAAATTCCCTACTATATAAGACTACCAAGAAATAAAGCTTACAATATGCCCTCAAAAATCTACTACTAGTACTTTTTATCATATTTGGTTCTGTTTTCAGCTGTTACAGCTTTCCCTTCACCTGCTGGGCTCTTTTTGAAATAGAGATGCCAGGAAAGGGAAGCTCAGTGCAGCTCATGATTGAGAGCTGCCTGCACAAGCACGCGAATCACACCTGGGACTGAGGCTCTGCTGTGTCTAGCACGTGCCTGCCATCTGTAAAATGTTCAGCTCGGCCTTCTCACCACCACATTTTTATATATGTAATATTTTAAATGTTGTTTACAAAAATAATCTGAGGTGGTCTGAAATAAAGTATATGAATATGCGTGTGTTCGTGTATTACACATTCTTTATTGGCGTGTGTTATGTATGTTTATGCACCAACAGAATAAAGAATAAAAATTAATGCAATAAAAAAGAATGTCTTCTTTCTATTGTATAGATACAGATTTTTTAAACACGGTATTCTAGTTTGCTTTCATTTTGTATTTTCTGTGTCTGGGAGACAATGATAAAAAATGAGGTGGAAAGGATTGTGGAACCCAATATAAAAAAATTCACCGTTTTCCTTAAAATGATTTATTTTATCATTTTGAATGATAAAGAGCCTGGCTGGCCATCTGTTAGACTGTAGAGGGAATGCCTGCTACAGGTGGGAACTGGACCTGTGACCTCCCCTGTTCCTCCCAAATTAGCCATTTTATCATCTTCATGTGCTAGGCAAATTCTTTTAAAATGTTTTTCCAAGAAAATTGTCAAGCTCGAAAGCACTGATTCATACAGATAATTGGTAATACTCTTGGTATCTTTTCTGTTCAAACAGGAAGAGAAGAGTAGGGAGGAACAATTCCATGGGACTTGAAAGGAGAGAAATCCATTCAAGAGGTGACTGAATCTGTTTCAGCCTCATATTTGCAATACCATCATTATATGGTTGAGTTGCAGTTTCCATTATAGGTCCCTTTTTCAGACCTTTGTAATTCATGCCTAGCCTGGCATGACTGACTTTAAACAATATTTTAAAATATTCCTATGAAAGACAATGAAATTTATTTTACCAATTTGCTTTAGAGATGAGAAAACTAATAGAAAAACAAAAAACACAGAGTTTCTTTAAAATTTCAAGCAACTCTATGCTTGAAATTTATATATATACATATATATATTAAAATATATACATACTTTTTTTTTTTTTTTTTTTTTTGGCTGCCCTGCAGGATCTTAGCTCCCCGACCAGGGATTGAGCCCTGGCCACGGCAGTGAAAGCACCAAGTCCAGACCACTGGACCACCAGGGAATTGCTGGGTCATATTTTCAACTGAGAAAGGAATACATAAATACAGCAATGGCCACTCAAAGAGAATGTAGAACATGCCCTACCATAAGGACCCCCAAAACATTTCTATGCTGGTAAAACCTGGTGAAAATAAAAATCTGGAGTAGCTTTAAAGAATGAAAGAAGTTTTGTTTTGTTTTTTAATGCAACTAACCCACCAGAAAAGTGGGACAGAGGAGGATAATACTGTGCTGTTAACCCCAAACCTGGGGCAAAGCAAGTTCAGGGGAGAACTGTATGGACTGTTTATGACAGTCTTGAATTATTTTTCGCACCAGCTGGTAGGATCAGCTTCCTCACCCTATAAGGACGCTCCTTAGTACCTACTCATAGCACAGCACTTGGCCAATTACCCAGTTGAAACTAATCACAGTTGAGCACTGCCGCCATGTCAAACACTTTAAGATACATTTGTGTCATCCTGGAGAGTATGTACTTCCAGTACCAGAGAGTCAAATAATTGATATTATTTTTCCCATTACACAGATGAGGAATCTGAAGCTCAGAAAAATTACTGAATTTTCCCAAGCCATGCTGCTAGTATTGACTGCTCAGACTTTTTTTTTTTTTTTTTTTTTTGCGGTACCCGGGCCTCTCAGCGTTGTGGCCTCTCCCGTTGCGGAGCACAGGCTCCGGACGCGCAGGCTCAGTGGCCATGGCTCACGGGCCCAGCCGCTCCGCGGCACGTGGGATCTTCCCGGACCGGGGCACGAACCCGTGTCCCCTGCATCAGCAGGCGGACTCTCAACCACTGCGCCACCAGGGAAGCCCCTAACTGCTCAGACTTTGAAACTCCATTCGGCTGATTAGCGTTCATGCTCTTTCCCACTACACCAGACTGGCTTTCAACCATTTCTCCCTGTTGAAGGGAGAGCTCTATATTCAATTTTTGTCACTAACGAGAGGAATGGATCTGCATTCCTTTGGAGTACATTGTTCTTAAATTAGAACAATTAATGGAGACTCCATTTTCTTCTTAAAAACAAAACTAAAATATATGAGTTTAGACATCATAATGTATCAAAATAGTTGTTCATTTGGTTATAAAAACATTTCTGTTGGCAGAATGAATGTTTTGAGGTACAAAATAGCTGCTAATTTTAGAAATGCTTTTTAAGTAGTAACCCTTAAAATGAGAACTTTCCTGGTAAAGCTTCATTTGTTTTTTTTTTTAATAAAAAGATGAATTGAATACACTGAAAATTAGATTACCAGCAAATCACAAATGGGATTCAAGATGACAACTACTGTGAGTAGCATAGTTTTTATCACTTGGGGCAGAGTAAAAAAGAGCACTGGGCAAGGAATCAGGATGATGTGGGATCTGATCTTGGCTTTCCACTGACCAACATAGTCAAATTGCTTAAGCTCAGTAAACCTGAAGTTCTTATTCTGTAAAATGCACTAAGTAATATATCTAGCTCCACTCAGCTATAAATTTCTATGATATGTTCCACATATCCACTCTCCATGTAGAAGTTTTGGTTAGAGACCACCTTTGAACAGTATTATTTAAAAAAAAGAAAAAAGAATGATTTGAAGAATTCATCACTGACACTTTGATTACATCCACATGTTCCAATAATACTGCACTGTCTAGCTTAAACCAATGAATATTCTCTCTCATGTTTAATCTATCCAGAGCTATATATAAGGTAGAATGGAAACCACTTCAGAGATAATGAGAAGACTATCAAGTCTATCTGAGGAGCCCTGGCTCACTGCTATCTCTCTCTCTCCATTTCCCACATACCCACTAGTTTAAAATATATTGGTTTTGGACTTCCCTGGTGGCGCAGTGGCTAAGAATCCGCCTCCCAATGCAGGGGACACGGGTTCGAGCCCTGATCTGGGAAGATCCCACATGCCGCAGAACAACTGAGCCCATGTGCCACAACTACTGAAGCCCACGCGCCTAGAGCCGGTGCTCCAAAACAAAGAGAAGCCACCACAACGAGAAGCCTACGCACCACAATGAAGAGTAGCCCCCGCTCGCCACAACTAGAGAAAGCCCACGCAGCAATGAAGACCTAACGCAGCCAAAAATAAATATATAAATTTTAAAAATAAATAAAATAAAATATATTGGTTTTATAAGTGAAGGACATTCTTTAAAACACCTGGATTGTACTCTTCAAAAATAACAAGGTTGATGAAAATGAAATGTTGATGAAACTGTTGCAGATTAAAGGAGAGTAAAGAGACTTGACAATTAAACACAGTGTATGCTCCCTGATTGGATCTTAGACTAGGGAGAAAATAGCTATAAAGGATACTATTGAATTAACTGCTAAAATTCAAATATGGACTATAGATTAGATAGTAGTATAAAATCGATAATAAATTTCCTGAGTTTATGACTGCACTTAAATTATGCAAGAGAATTCTTTGTGCTTAGCAAAACACACTGAAGTATTTAAGGGTAGAGAGGCATGATATCTCTAACACACTCTCAAATGGTTCAGAGAAAAAAAAATATAAATATATATTTTTACACATATATACATATATAGAGTGTATGTATCTATACATATAAAAACATATATGTGGTTATATATGTATGTATACATAAGTAGAGAATATTATAAAAACAAATGGAACATATACAAATATAAAACCATTATGAAAACTAATATAATGTTGTATGTCAATTATACCTCAATTTAAACAAGAAAAGAAAAAATTTAAAAGAAATAGGAAAAAATATAAACTATTGGTAAATCTGGGCAATAGGTATTTGACAGTTCCTCATACTATTCTTATAACTTTTTTGTAAGTCTGAAATTATTTTAAAACAAAGCTACCCCCTGCCAAAATTGGTTTAGAACAAGCATTTTATAAAACATGCTATTAACTACATTATGGGTAAAGACCTATTGTTTTATATACCCAATCAAGGTATCATCCCAACATATATCCTATCTTGTATAAATAATATTCTCCTGTATCTTAGATCTGCTCTTTCTCTCCACTCACTTTAGCCTTGACTCTGAGCACTTTATCTCCTAGTCTACCCATGTGATAGCTACCATGTCCCTGTCCCCATGGCTACTACTGACTGCCCATGGGTAAGCGTCTGACCCAGAATGGGCCAATCTAAGAATTAAATCTATGATTTTTGCACTGGGTCGCAAAGGAAACCTAGATTAGTTACTCTCTGGTGGTTGTCTCAGTCTGGATCCCCCTAAAAAAGATTCTGAAACAAGGATTTGGGTACAAGTAGTCTATCTGAGAGATGATCCCAGGAAGCATGGTAAGAGAGTGTGAAGTGAGACAGGGAAAGGACGAAAGCAATGATAAAAGGTGTTGAGTCCAGCTGGGAACCCTCTAAGAGACCTATAAAACAAAACTCAGAATTGTCCTCCCAAAGAATGAGGAAAGTAAGGTATTTATGCACCAATTCCCACCCCTCTTTGGCTGAAGATTACTCCTGGGCATATTAACCACCTGGCACTTCTGGTCTGCCCTACCTGCTGTCCCAGCGCGCTCCCCCAGCCGCTGTCCTCAGGCAGAATGATGCAGATGCTAGAGGTAGGAAGCCTGGGACAGGGAGGGGAGCAATTCCCCAACTGTAGATGACCTCATAGATGGGCCAAGGAGACACGGCCAGGACAGCAACAGCGTCTGCTACAGTGGTTAATGGTGGAAAGTTTAGGAAGTTTTCAGTGGGCTGTGCTTCCTGCCATGTGGAGGAATCTGGTCTACAGGGAAAGAGAGAGAAGCAGACTTTCAGAGAAAGAGACAGAGTTAGTGGCAGCAGTGGAAGCCCTGATTCCAGCTGATTTTAAGGCCTAGGCCCCAGTTTTGTCTATTCAGCCCTGTCTAGGATTCAGTGCGGAATTCAAATCACGTTTATATCTCAACAAATTTGAGTTGGGTTTCTGTCACGTAGCCAGAAGAAGCCTGACTATTAACCTTATTACAATATTATCACCTACATCCCTATGATGAGATACAAATACTTTCACCCTAAAATCCCATCATATAAATATGACCAAAGTAGAGTAATAATCATGAAAATTTCAGCTCTAATCTCTGTATTTCCCTCCACAGTATGATATCGCTTTACTTATTTTTAAATTGAGGCCATTTTTAAAATTTCCTCAAATATTTTCTTTATCCACTGTGGCATATATCACTGTACAACCAAAACTCATCGGACTTAGTGAAACATTCTCCATCTATCTTGAGGATGATTTTGTGAAAAAAGTATTCAGTGATTTCTATTTCTAGAAAGGATTTTACATTTTTTTAAAGAAATGTGTTTGTTGGGTATAAATTTTACAGCAATTGAAAAAATGCCTGGTGGTAAAAAAGAAAACTAAAAGGAAATGAAATACAGTATAGCTTAGAAAAACAACTCAAATAAGTTAATTTGGAGGGCAGGAAATAAAACATATTTATTCTTGATCCTGAGAATATAGCAGTATTTTGATCATGAAACAAGGTGGATAATTTTAATATTCAGCTAAGTTGAAAAAAATGAAAAACAAAATTAATATATATGCAATACACCCCCGCATACACTTTATAGACAACTCATTCAAAAACATTCCCCAGAACATATTTTTACATTTCTCATGAGATTTTGGAATTTATACTGCAAAAGTATATAGGGAATATATGTAAGTAAGTTAAGACATCATCAAACCAATGATACAGGAATGCAGATCATGGGATGACTCCATCCCCAGTTTTTCCCTACTCCACACTGCCTGTTTAACTATGAAAATTCTGGTGTTCAGGCTCATTTTTGCTTTCTAGAGTAATATTTCAAATCATTATATAGGATATTTTAGTATAAGATATACCTTAAAAGTAATGCTTATCGATCCTTACAGTCTAAACAAGGAGCCACTTCATGCGATTTTCACAGACCAGTCATCCCTTTTCCTTCTTTAATTTTCATCATATCTATCTCATTATGGCTGTGTTTACACAGACAGGAAATTGAGAGCTTGTTTAATTTTGAAAATAAGAAATAATCTTGGGCTTCCCTGGTGGCGCGTGGTTGGGAATCCGCCTGCTAATGCAGGGGGCACAGGTTCGAGCCCTGGTCTGGGAAGACCCCACGTGCCGCGGAGCGGCTGAGCCCACGCGCTACAACTGCTGAGCCTGTGCTCTAGAGCTCACAAGCCACGACTGCTGAGGCCCATGCTCCTGGAGCCCATGCTCTGCAGCAGGAGAGGCCACCGCAGTGAGAAGCCCACGCACCGCAACGAAGAGTAGCTCCCGCTCACCATAACCAGAGAAAGCCCGCGCACAGCAATGAAGACCCAACGCAACCAAAGATAAATAAATAAAATAAATACATTTTAAAAAGAAGAAATAATCTTATTAGATTATTCATATCAAAGCAATTATCTGAGTAATCGGATGGATGACTCAAAATCAGGATGTTATCCTGAATTATCTGGATAGCTCTCAACTTTCTAAGTTATTCTGTTGGAATAGAAATAACCTGAATATTATTTGTACTGTATTGTTCTTGGAATATGATGAATAATAAAAAGCAATGTCTACTTCTTACTTTATAAATAGCCAATGCAAACGTAGTATTTATTTCTATTTTCCATTTCTTAGTGCAAGATACCTAGATGTCTCTTTTGCAAAACAGTATAGTGGGGTATTAAACATGGGAGTTCTAGAATAACCACTACTTAGCTATCTACTTAGCCTCTACGCGCCTCAGTATTCACATCAGTAAAACTGGGATATTAGTAATACCTGATTGATAAAGTTGTAGTAAGGATTAAATGAGATAAATCTAGTAAAACACTTAGAAAGTAATTGAATATAGGTTGGATAAACAACAAGGTCCTACTGTATAGCACAGGGAACTATATTCAATATCCTGTGATAAACCTTAATGGAAAAGAATACGGAAAATATATATATATACATATAACTGAGTCACTTTGCTATACAGCAGAAATTAACACATTGTATATCAACTATACTTCAATAAATTTTTTTTAAAAGAAAGTAATTGAAAGCACGTGTCTCACAGAGAAATTGGTATATACACCCATGTTCATAGCAACATTGTTCACAATAACCAAAAAGTAGAAGCAATCCAAATGTCCATCAACGGTGGAATGGGTAAACAAAATATGATATATATATGCAGTGGTATATTATTCAGTCTTAAAAAGGAAGGAGAGGGACTTGCCTGGCAATCCAGTGGTTAAGACTTCACGCTTCCACCACTGCAGGGAGCACAGGTTCGATCCCTGGTCAGGGAACTAAGATCATGCACGCCCACGGCGTGGCAAAAAAAAAAAAAAGGAAGGAGATTCTGATACATGCTACAACACAGATGAACCTTGAGGACATTCTGCTAAATGAAATAACCCAGTTCCAAAAAAACAAATACTGTCTGATTCCACTTACATGAGGTGTCAAGAGTAGTCAGACTCAGAGAAACAAAGCAGAATGGTGGTTGCCAGGGGCTGGGGGGAGGGGGAAGTGGGTAGCTGTTTTTTAATGGGTATAGAGTTTCAGTTTTGCAAGACGAAAAAGTTCTGGGGATTGGCTGCACAACAACGTACATGTACTTAGCACTATTGAACTGTACACTTTAAAATGTTTAAGATGGTAAATTTTGTTATGTGTATTTTACCACAATTCTTTAATGGAAAGAAATGGAAAAGAAAAATTTTTTAATAAAAAATTTTATTTTACCTTTAAAAAAAACACTTGGAAAGTGCATGGTATAGAGAGTTTCAATAGAAAAGGGCTATTATCTTTGTTTTTCTCTTTCTTTTTAAAATTTTCTGATTGAGAACCAGGCTCATTTGTATGTTCTGTGATCCCAAATGGTTATTTAATCAATATAGGAACAATTCTCTGGGGTCAAATGGAAACAAGCAATTGACTTTCTTCTAGGGTTGTTCAGGGGGCCCTGGGTGGGGATAAGCCCTGTGAGGAAGGAAGTGCCTGGAATGAGATATCCAAGCAAGTATCAGGAGCACAAGTGGTGAGCTCTCTGTGGGGTGGCACTAAAAAGCTGGCAGCCAACCAGTTAGCTGTTTATGTAAATGAAGGAGAGCTACTACAGAACCTGGTCCTTGCTCCAGCAGAGGGTCACTGTAAACTCTCTACAGGCCATAAATGGAGACTAAGAGGTGGTCCATTCAAGCCCAAGGAGAATAAATATTATCCATCAGACCTATGGCATTCGAACCTCCCATCAACTACTCTGACGGCAGGGGAACTGAGGGATGCTGATATAATATGACACAAAGTCGAAAGAGCACCGTAAAGTAATCTAATCAGTGAGTAAGGGGCTATAAATTCCAAATACCTTGGAGTAAGCTTAACAAGAAATATGCAGTGCTGACATAAAGAAAAATACAAAATTTTACTGGGGAATATAAAAGTAGTGGTAAATGAACGGAGTAAAATAACTTGTTCAGACAAGATGAATTAATGTTGTTAAATTTCAAATCTCCTAAATTTCATTTATAAATTTAATGTAATTAGATTTAAATTTCCAATTCCAGAATTAGGCAGCAAAAGAGTCAAGAATGGATTTACAACTCTCAGGCAAAAATAACTAGACAATGTACTTCCGGCCTGATACTAGACCGATAGGTTAATGAAACAGATTCTAAATTCTGTGATACATCTGAGAATTTAGTATTAGTGAAGCACTTTTGTAATCAATACAGAAAGAGTAGATTTTTAATGAATGGCGGCTTAAAAACTTTGTTAACTGTGGAAAAATACAGTTAGATTCTTTACCTAACACCATATACTAACATATATTTGTATATTTCCATATAGTTTGAATCATATATTGTGAAAATGAAATCAATGTCTTACTTATTTAATTAAAAAAGCAAAAAAGATTTTAAAAAAAGAATTCAAGTGACCAATATAACTTTGAAAAAGTGTTCAAACTCATTACAATTTAGAACATGAAAATTAAAATAATGAGATATGAGTGTAGCCCATAAAATTGGAATTTAGAAAATGATTGCACAAGTGCCAATGAGAGTTCAAGAAAAGGGGCACATCCATTAACTACAGGTGAGAATGTAAATTGGTATAATCTTTCAAGGAGCAATTTGGCAATATTCTTCCAAAGTGTTAAAAAAAAATAATGTTCAGACCTTTTTCACCCAGCTTCCACCTCCAGAAACATGGTAAGAAATAATGTGGACTTCAATATCTAGAAATATCATGAACTATGTAACCTGAAAATATGAAATAAGTTTCTGCTACAACGCACCCAGAAATGTTGGATTAAAAGTAAACTTATTTTTAAATACTGGGGGGAAGACAAAATGAATTTGTTTATGAGTGAAAACCTTGGCAGCCCCAGAGGGGCTTATTAGTATCAACAATCGAGAGATTTTTTTTCAAATGAAGGAAATATATTCAAATAATCTAAAATTCAAGTCATAAAAGAGAGGTAGGGAAAAGACTTATTCCCGAACCTTTCTTCAAACCACTCCCCAGAGGCAAATATGTACTTGTACAGTCTTATGTATATTGTGCAAATATGCATTTGTAGACTTATTTTAAATCCATATGGCAGCACACCATACACTGTTCTGCACCTGGTTCTTTTCACTTCAGATAAGATTTTCTCATTCCAACATATAAAAAGCTTTCTCATGGCTTCCCTGGTGGCGCAGTGGTTGAGAGCCACCTGCCGATGCAGGGGACACGGGTTCGTGCCCCGGTCCAGGAAGATCCCATATGCCGCGGAGCGGCTGGGCCCGTGAGCCATGGCCACTGAGCCTGCGCGTCTGGAGCCTGAGCTCCGCAACGGGAGAGGCCGCAACAGTGAGAGACCCGCGTACCACAAAAAAAAAAAAAAAAAAAGCTTTCTCATTCTTTTTTTACCAATACACAGTACTACATTCAACAGTTAAACTATAATTATTTAACCAATCTCCTATGCACAGGCAATTACATTATTGCCAGTCTTTTTTTTTACATTGATAACAAAATGTTACTTTATTTATACATATTGTTTTTTAAATACAAATATCATGTTTAATTCATTTTTTTTACATCTTTATTGGAGTATAATTGCTCCACAATGGTGTGTTAGTTTCTGCTTTATAACAAAGTGAATCAGTTATACATATACATATGTTCCCATATCTCCTCCCTCTTGCATCTCCCTCCCTCCCACCCTCCCTATCCCACCCCTCCAGGCGGTCACAAAGCACCGAGCTGATCTCCCTGTGCTATGTGGCTACTTCCTACTAGCTATCTATTTTATGTTTGGTAGTGTATATATGTCCATGCCACTCTCACTTTGTCACAGCTTACCCTTCCCCCTCCCTATATCCTCAAGTCCATTCTCTAGTAGGTCTGTGTCTTTATTCCCATCTTACCCCTAGGTTCTTCATGACCTTTTTTTTTTTCTTAGATTCCATATATATGTGTTAGCATACAGTATTTGTTTTTCTCTTTCTGACTTACTTCACTCTGTGTGACAGACTCTAGGTCCATCCACCTCACTACAAATAACTCAATTTCATTTCTTTTTATGGCTGAGTAATATTCCATTGTATATATGTGCCACATCTTCTTTATCCATTCATCTGTCGATGGGCATTTAGGTTGCTTCCATGTCCTGACTATTGTAAATAGAGCTGCAATGAACATTTTGGTACATGACTCTTTGAATTATGGTTTTCTCAGGGTATATGCCCAGTAGTGGGATTGCTGGGTCGTATGGTAGTTCTATTTGTAGTTTTTTAAGGAACTTCCATACTGTTCTCCATAGTGGCTGTATCATTTTACATTCTCACCAACAGTGCATGAGGGTTCCCTTTTCTCCACACCCTCTCCAGCATTTATTGTTTCTAGATATTTTGATGATGGCCATTCTGACCGGTGTGAGATGATATCTCATTGTAGTGTTGATTTGCATTTCTCTAATGATTAATGATGTTGAGCATTCTTTCAATGACTAATATTTGTTGGCAATCTGTATATCTTCTTTGGAGAAATGTCTATTTAGGTCTTCTGCCCATTTTTGGATTGGGTTGTTTGTTTGTTTGACATTGAGCTTCATGAGCTGCTTGTAAATTTTGGAGATTAATCCTTTGTCAGTTGCTTCATTTGCAAATATTTTCTCCCATTCTGAGGGTTGTCTTTTGGCCTTGTTTATGGTTTCCTTTGCTGTGCAAAAGCTTTTAAGTTTCATTAGGTCCCATTTGTTTATTTTTGGTTTTATTTCCATTTCTCTAGGTGGTGGGTCAAAAAGGATCTTGCTGTGATATATGTCATAGAATGTTCTGCCGATGTTTTCCTCTAAGAGTTTGATAGTGTCTGGCTTTACATTTAGGTCTTTAATCCATTTTGAGTTTATTTTTGTGTATGGTGTTAGGGAGTGTTCTAATTTCATACTTTTACATGTAGCTGTCCAGTTTTCCCAGCACCACTTATTGAAGAGGCTGTCTTTTCTCCACTGTATATTCTTGCCTCCTTTATCAAAGATAATGTGACTATATGTGCGTGGGTTTATCTCTGGGCTTTCTATCCTGTTCCATTGATCTATATTTCTGTTTTTGTGCCAGTACCATACTGTCTTGATTACTGTAGCTTTGTAGTATAGTCTGAAGTCACGGAGCCTGATTCCTCCAGCTCCATTTTTCATTCTCAACATTGCTTTGGCTATTTGGGGTCTTTTGTGTTTCCATACAAATTGTGAAATTTTTTGTTCTAGTTCTGTGAAAAATGCCAGTGGTAGTTTGATAGGGATTGCATTGAATCCATAGATTGCTTTGGGTAGTAGAGTCATTTTCACAATGTTGATTCTTCCAATCCAAGAACATGTATATCTCTCCATCTATTTTATTGCCAGTCTTTAACATCAACAAATAAAGCTTTTTTTTTTTTTGGCTGGGCCACGCAGCTTGTGGGATCTTAGTTCCCTGACCAGGGAACTAAGGCCCTCTGCAGTGAAAGCACGGAGTCCTAAATACTGGACCGCCAGGAAACTCCTGACAACAAATAAGGCTTTAATGAATAACATTGAACATAGGTCATTTTGCACTTACACAAGTTTATCTGTAGGAAAAATTCCGAGAAGTGGAATTACCACCTGGAAGGATACAGCAGTTAAATACATATTATCAATGTATCCTTCTTTGATGTTGCAGCAGTCCATACACTTACCATCTATGTGGGAGACTACATGGTTCCCCAAACTCATGTCAACATAGTGTTTTATGAAATTTGTTGCTATCTGCCCCATTAAGAATGGAAAAGCAGTGTCAGTGATGCTTTAATTTGAATTTTTCTTTTTATGAGTGAGGTTGAGTACCGTCTAGGTTTAAGAGCCAATTATATTTTGTTTTTCATGATCTGATCATATCATTTACTCACTTTTCTATTGTGTTTTTTGTTTTTTTTAATTGATTTGGTGGAGACTTTATATCAAGGAAATTAGCCCTTTGCTTATGATTTGAAGTATTTTTTCAATTTTCATTTGTTTTCTGACGCTTTTAACAACTTTCTTGAGATATGATTGACTTACAATAAACTGCTTATATTTATAAAGTGTACACCTTGAAAAGTTTCAAACAGCTCTACTGAGGTACAGTTGACATGCAATAAACTACATATTTAAAGTATACAGTTTGATAAATTTGTACTTATTTATACACTCTTGAAATTATCACCACAATCAAGATAATTATTTGTAATCCCTCTCTCTTGTTCCTCTCAGCCTCCCACTCCATCCCTCAGACAACAACAGATCTGCTCTCTGCCCCTGTTGATTTGCATTTTCCATAGTTTTACGTAAATGGAAACATCCAGTACATACGCTTCTTTGTCTGGCTTCTTTCACTCTGCATAATTATTATGAGATTCATGCATGTTAATTTTTTATTGCTGAGTAGTATTCCACAATCATCCCAAATGATTTCCAAATGGTTTCAGAAAGAGATATATATAGAGAGAAAGAATATGAAAAAGTAAATGAAGAAAAACGTAAACAATTGATGAAATTGGGTAAAGAATACATGGGAACTCATTGAACTATTTCTTTAAAAAGAAAAAGGCTTTACTCAGATCAAATTCACATACTGTATAATTTACCCTTTTAAAGTGTACAATTCAGCTTTTTTTAGTGTATTCACAGGTTCTGGGGATTAGGATACGGGCAGATTTGGGAGGGCCATCATTTTGCATAGCACCATGTCTATTCATTGCCCATTTTAAAATTGTCATTTGTCTTTTTATTATTGAGTTGTTCTTTATATATTCTGAATACAAATCTCTTATCAGATATATGTTTTGCACATATTTTCTACCATTCCATGGGTTGTCTTTTCACTTTCTTGATGGTGTCCTTTGAAGCACAAAAGTTTTAAATTTTAATAAGTACAATTTATCTACTTTTTTTTTGTCATTTGTGTGTTGTTTAACCCAGGGCCATGAAAATTTATTCCTATGTTTTCTTCTACAAGTTTTATCATTTAAGCTGTTACATTTCAGTATTCCATTCTTAGTTACCATTTATTTATGGTGAGAGACAGAGGTCCAATTTTATTCTTTTCCATGTGGATATCTAGTTGCCTTAACAGCATTTGTTGGAAATAATATTCTTTTCCCATTGAATTGTCTTTGTAACCTTGGCAAAAATCAAATGACCATAAATGTAAGGGTTTATTTCCAGACCCTCAATTCTATTCCACTGATGTGTAAGTCTACCCTTATGCCAGTACCATACCATCTTGATTACTGTAGCTTCACAGTAAGTTTTGAAATCAAGAAATGTGAGTCCTCCAGCATCATTCTTCTTTTAAAGTTTGTTTTGGCTATTCAGGCTCCCTTGCATTTCCATATGAATTTCAAGATCAGCCTGTCAGTTTTTGCCAAAAAACAGCTAGGATTCTCATTTGATTTATGATTCTCTTAACTCTGTACGAATTTAAGAACAATTTGGGGAATAATGACATCTTAAAAATATTGTCTTCCAACCCATGAACATGGGATGTGTTTCTATTTATTTTAAATCTTCTGTCTTTCAATAATGTTTAGTAGTTTTCAGTGTACATGACTTGCACTTCTTCTGTTAAAAGTATACCCAGGGCTTCCGTGGTGGCGCAGTGGTTAAGAATCCACCTGCCAATGCAGGGGACACGGGTTCCAGCCCTGGTCCAGGAAGATCCCACATGCCGCGGAGCAGCTAAGCCCGTGTGCCACAACTACTGAGCCTGCTCTCTAGAGCCTGCAAGCCACAACTACTGGAGCCTGCGCACTGCAACGAAGAGCAGCCCCTGCCCGCTGCAACTAGAGAAAGCCCGGGCACAGCAAAGAAGACCCAAGGCAGCCAAAAACAAATAAATTAATTTAAAAAAAAAAGAAATAAACTCCTTTAAAAAAATAAGTATACCCAAGTATTTTATTCTTTTTCATGCTATCATAAATGGATTGTTTCCTTAGTATCATTTTCAGAATATTTATTTCTAGGATATAGAAACATAATTGATTTTTCTATATTGATTTTATATCCTGAAAACTTCCTCAAATTAATTATTTAGTAGTTTAATTATAATTAAACACATATTTATATACTTATATATTTATACACTTAGATTTAATTAAAGATGTTCCTTGTCTCTTCCAACTTCTGGTGATGGCCAGCATTCCTTGGCATTCCTTGATGGGTAGTCAAATCACGCTAGTCTCTGCCTCCATCTTCACGTTGCTTTTTCTTCTGTGTCTATCATCTCCTCTGTGTCTCTCTTATAAGGATACTTGTCATTGGATTTAGGTTCTATATGTTTAATCCAGGATGATCTCCTCATTGCAACATCTTTAATTAAACCTACAAAGACACTTTTTCCAAATAAAATAGCAGTCATAGAGTCTGAGGATTAAAAATAAACGTATCTTTTGTAAGGCCACCATTTAGCCCACTACAGATATCAACTGAGAATGTAGAGTAGGCAGTGTTATATGAGATTTGGACTTCTCATTTTATAGATGTTTTTAAAGCAGTGGAACTGAATGGTGTAACTTAGAAAGTACAGAAAAAATCTAAGGACCAAACCTTGGGGCCCTACATAACTTAGCAGTCAGGAAAAGGATAAGAGTCCAGCAAAGAAAAAGGGAAACACATGCTCTGTGAGGACAGCAAGTTGTCTGTTTTGTTCCTTAATTGTTTGCCATTATCTTAGGTCCTGGTATTTAGAAAACACTCCAAAAGAAAAGAACAAAAACAAAACTCCAAACATTCCGTATGATTGCTTTCGATTAGGTGGCCATTAAAGTAAGGAAAAAACAAAAACATGCCAGTGTGGCATTGCAGAATTCCAGCGAAAAAGGTATTTTCAAGAAGAGATGCTTCCTCTTCCAGCTGTGGAGCCGCATGTGGAGGAGCTCTTGTCTATGCCAGCAGCCACGCTGCCCAAGGGTCCGCTGCAGTCTGTGCAGGTCTCGGGAAGCAGGAAGGTGACCACAGCCCTGG